>NW_015387027.1:851454-903180 GCF_001527695.2 Protobothrops mucrosquamatus
TGTGTTGGCTTTTTTGGCAGCTGCAGCACACTGCTGGCTCATATTTAAGTGATTGTCCACTAGGACTCCAAGATCCCTCTCACAGTTACTACTATTGAGCAAGGTACCCCCTATACTATACCTGTACATTTGGTTTTTCTTGCCTAAATGTAGAACCTTACTTTTTTCACCATTGAATTTCATTTTGTTAGATAGCGCCAGTGTTCAAGTCTGTCCAGATCCTCCTGTATCATAGTATCATAGTAAACTATAGTATCAGGAAAATGAAAAATGGGATAGCACAGCTGTCTTTCCAATCACTGTATTTCTTGACCATTATTGTAGTCTATCAACTGCTAGGTTTCTGTCTGGGAGATCGGAGATAAGGGGTTTCCATATATTGTCCTTGATTCTTTTCTTTTTCTTTTTTTCTTTTCTTTTTGCATTGCAAAAAAGATACAGATACGTCTTTGGAGAAGGCATTACTTGTGTTCACACAAATCCCTTGCCCATGGCTAACATAATTCCATTTTTCTTCTTATCCGAGTTTGCATGACATGTTGAACCACCAGTTAATCAGATTTTCTGGGTTCACACAACCTGATAGGCTAAACTTTGATTTTTTTTATTAGATTACAGATCAATGTCTCATGCAAACACAACCCTTCTCTCTTCATCTAACAAACATGAAGAATTCCTGTGGTGGATAGACATATCCCTTTCTCCAGTATGACAACCTGGCTGAATTAGAAGAAAGCAATGAATTCATGCACTCTCTGCCACAGATAAACATGTTGACACTCAGTAATTTCACATATATCAACTTAACATCTGCCTCCTATGAAGGAACTCTCATGGTGTGTGCCAACCAGGCCTCAGCTTCAGAGGTGGCACATATTCTTCACACTGGTGACTGGCATGAAGATGATTTCAACAGCCTGCTGTGTTCTCCTAACAATGCCTCTGTAAACAATGATCAGCCAATTTCATTCTAATTTTGAAAATTTCAGGGTAATTAAAGCCAGGCAATGGCTTGCAAACACTTTAATTAAGTCTGATTGGGGAAGATGGAAGGGGAGCAAGGGAGTAAGGGATGATTGGCAAAGCCAGAAATAATACAGAGTTCCAAGATGAATATATAAACACTAATCACATAACTACTGATGTAGCTTTTAGGCCATATTTAGCATGACCTGAACTATAGGTGGTCCTTGACTTACAACCACAACTGGGAAACCAGAATTTCCATTGCTTTGCTATGCAAAGTGGTTGTTAATAAGTGAGTTGCATCCAATTTTTCAATCTTTTTTCTTTGTGCTGTTAAGCAAAGCACTGCTGCTATTGTTAAGTAATCGTGCAGTTCTTAAGTGAATCTGGCTTCCCTCATTGACTTTGCTTGTCAGAAACCAGCTGGGAAGGTTGCAAATGTCTATCTCATGACCCCAGAGCACTGCAACTGTCACAGATCCATGCCAGTTGCCAAGTGCCCAAACTTTCAATCACATGACAATGGGGATGTTGCATGGTCATTTGCATGAGGACCGGCCATAAATAACTTCTTTCATCACCATTGAACAGTTGCTAAACAATGGTTCTAAGTTGAGCACTACCTGTAGAGCCACCGAAGCTGACCTCAAAGGACAGTTACAGAATTGTCAGATGGTTAACATTGGTCTCCAAACTTCTGACAGCTGATGCTTGTCTAAATTTCTGCCAAACATGTGGGTCATTCCACCCACCCATAAAAACAAGAGGGCTAGAAATAAGGATTCAAAATCCCCTGTAGAACCGTTCCTTTTTCTACCTGGGACACCATTGTGGGTATGGCTGCTGAGGTGAAGGTTGAGCAGAAGGTCTGTGGCAAATGGAACTTGTTCTCAGTTCCTTCATGATCCCTCATTCCAAATAAAGATGAACTGGAATTCGTGATCATATTGTGTGAAATTTTTATGCAACGCTCTACTGCTTTAATACTATGGGACTCTAAAATGTCAAAATAGCAAAGTGCTCATAGAACAAAATTCATAGCTGTGCAGTAGCAAATTACAGGCTCATTTCACTGTGCAGTTTTGTCCCCATCTTTCCTCTGGAAAATTCCTGCAGATCTAAGCTGACATTTGATTATCATTTTAAACTGAAAATGTTGGGGGTGAATTATTAGACCTACTGCTTGTAAAATAGGTATTTGACTTCTGATGCAGGACAAAAACTAGAGATGCACTGCTTTGTAAAGCAACAAATTCTTCTCTCTGGGTTGCAAAGAAGAATGCAACACAGATGACTTTTTAAATGAATTATGCTAATTAAGAGAAAAAGCTGGATATTGTTTTAATTTGATTAATTTATGGCAGCTGCAACATGATATATGCATTCTCTTGAAGATATATTTGAACAATAAATACAGGAAAAGTAAGTATAATTTTCACTATTCAATGCTTTCCTTGACACAGATTTTGATCATTTGGCTGGCATATACTACATACAATAGGTTTTTTTCCAGGTAATTTTTTCAGAAAGTTCAAAAAGTACTTTCTATTTCATTGATGAAAGATTTTAAATCAGGCTCTATGAAGTTACTTTACACTGGGTAAGATCACCTTTCCATTCAACTCAGTGGACCCTGATCTATTCAGAAATGTCTTTCTTCAAGGTATGCTTTTTCTAATCTTGCTATCTGATTTTTTTTTTTTATCTAAAAGTTTTAGAAGTATTAGTTTTGATTTAGCCTTATTCTCCCAAAAAAATGAAATAAAAATCTTGGAGTGTAATGCTTGCTATCTTTCCCCCCTTAGACAGATATTTAATAAAACTACTTTTATAATTCCAATTTATGATAATCCGTTCTGGGATCATTTCTTTTTATTCAGCTATGCTTTAACCTCTAGTTATTTTACAGGGAAAAAAAGATAAAAGCATGGAATTATTAATATGTTTACCAAAATGTAAGAAAAATAAGTTATTTTTGTAAGTACATCTATAACAGCTAAAAATAAATGTGAGGGGAATAGGTTGTAATTAACTTCAGAGATAAAATTTAAAATCTTAAAATTATATGTCCTTCATCAGCTGCTTGCAAACATATTTTAGGAGCTCTGTTGATCTGTTTGACAGCATTTATTCTGGCATAAGTTTTGGTAGCATGTAAAATAATGTCCTCAGGCTGAATAGTTAAAGACAATTTAAATGTTAAAGCCTAACCATTCACTTTATATAATATTTAGTTACTAAACATATGCAAAACAAATCTAATTATCATTCATTAACAATCACTCTTAACCACTATAAATGATACTTTGTGCATTTAATTATGGCTGTAAAGTCACAAAAGTTTATACCATAATAAATTTATTATTTTTAAAGTATCATTTTTACCATATACAAATATGTTCCAGCTATAAAAAATAATTTGCCTAACTCTTACATAGTGTAAAAAAAAGTCTCCTTTTTTACTTCTCATATGTGGACAGTTTGATAGCATGTTTCAGTTCTCTTCCATTTTGCCCGTCCTTGCTAAATGGGAATGATAAGCTATCACTGGCAGGCTGTCTATTCAGCACTTTTCTTATTAATAGTCAGAAATCATTTACTTGAAAGAAGTTATCTCATTATCATTTACTATTTTACAGTCTGAAGTGGCACATAATTAGCAATAATTTTTAACTTTCCAGTTTCCCATAATTAGCAAGATTATGATTTCCCATATTCTTTAGTGGTTGTCCATCCAAGATCCATTACAAGGCACAAGCTTACTTAGTTGTTTTTTAAAAAAAATCATTCGAGGTTACTGTTTGCTTTGAGTCTGTATAAACCCAGAATGAAAAGTGGGAGGGAATGCTAAGATTAGTGGCTGCGAATTTCCACCCATTTTATAATTTTGAAAATTCCTTTGCTTGTAATTGTTTTTTCCACCAGGTCTATAATAAACACTTTTTCTATGTGGTAATCAAGTCATATTTATGACATCATCTTTTGTCTATCAGTCACATTTCATGTCCTGCTGGACTCTCAGGGTTATGAAGTCCTTATGCAGCAGACAAGTTATACACTCAACTTTGGGATAACATCTATATATTTTTTTTGTTTTGAAATAAAGACAACTATGGAATGGAATCTCAGGCAGGCCTAATCAGAAGGAAATCTTATTCAGTTGGATGAGGCTTTTCCCCCTGTAATCAGACTACTTAGAAATTTAACTTTAATTATACTGCTCTGATGTGAATTCCACATATGGCACTTGTTTTTTTGAACTGGTTTGCATGTAACATTTTTTTTTGCATTCTCAGGTAGGTAAAGATGTGAATAAATTCTGGAAACATCAACAGCTTAAAGGGGCAGTGAGGAGTAATATTAAAACAGTATTTCATTCAGAAGTAGGTCACTGGTCCATTTAACCTGGTGCCAACTGAGATGTGTATCAGCTTTCAATGTAGACAGATCTCATTCTACCTGGGAGGAGGAGCCAAGTTGGTGAGACACGAACAGCTCCTGAAATAAACTCTGGGCTTGTGACAGGCCTTATCCATCCGGCTTAATCCTATACCACAAAAATGCCATCTAGAGAAAAGAATCAGACCAGCCCCACAAATGACTCTGGGACCCATAAATCTAGCAGAGAAATAAAGAAACACAGAACCCAGGATTAACGCCTATCTCCCCCATTGCATAAACAACAAAAAATCTGCCTGAGAACCCATTCACCTCCGAAGATTATGACAACACAGAACCCAGTCATAAGACAACCCGCCTCCCTGGCCCTTCAAAGACCCAGCCCAAGTCTCTCCCCACTCCAAACAGGGGTCTGTGACAACTAGCTGTGGCCAACTCACCATGGGACAACTCGCTGAGGGACAAGAGTTACACTAATATCAAAGAAATGGTGGAATCATTAAAGAAAGCATGCAAAAGGAGGGATAGAATGAAATGTGAAGGGCAAAAATTAAAATATTTTTTAAAATTTATTTTAAATAATTAAATAGAATTGTAAAATTGTCCTGCAGCAAGCTGGCCATGGCAAGTTATCCGGTAGTGAGTTGGCCACGGTGAGTTGGCCGCAGCAGGTTGGCTGTGGCAAGTTGTCTCATTCACCCCAGCAAGGATATAACCCCTTGAAACAAGGGGTCCTACATCTCCCTGCAACTACATCACTAAACCTTCCTGTTAAGTCCGGAGAATAATGGCGAAGGAGGCAATGCATGTTGCTAACAGAGCTTTATTCTCTCTCTCTTACAGCTAACAACCAACAAGAGCAGAGGCACGCAGGCCTCTATTTATACCCTCAGATCCCCGGGCAATTCCAACCAATAGCATGCAGTCTTTTCCCGCCTTGCGCATGCGCGCAAGGCCAGCGCCTCTCAGTCTGGTCCCGGGCAGCTTTTGCAATTGCCCGGGACTCTTGCATCGTCCCGAGCCTGCTTCTGCAGGCTCAGGACACAACACCCCTCCCCCCTTAGATAAAATAATGCTGCACCCAACATGGACGCCACTTTAGTGGAGCATGTGTTTACTACTTTTGCATTAGATGCACAGAGTATGAGAAGCATAGGGTCGTTCTGCTGTTCTGAGAACCAATGCGCCCACCCTTTTCCTAAGCGTTACCCAGTCTGTACCTCTTGTGCAGATTTCCATAACTCTTGTTCACCTCATGTAATCTGCAAGGTATTTGGGAGGGCCTTTGACCCGTAGCAACCTTCTCGGACCTGGGGAGCTTGAAGTATTCCCACCGTTGCTTTCCACACTAGGTGAATTACACTGTGGCTGTCTTAATACTGCTGCCTGACTTCCCTGCTCGCCTCCAAGGCTCAGGTAGTCAGGACTCTGCTGATCACTATACCTGGTC
Source organism: Protobothrops mucrosquamatus (assembly GCF_001527695.2). Classification (NCBI taxonomy): domain Eukaryota; kingdom Metazoa; phylum Chordata; class Lepidosauria; order Squamata; family Viperidae; genus Protobothrops; species Protobothrops mucrosquamatus. Next base: position 857,270 of record NW_015387027.1, read on the forward strand.
AACCTGCCTCTTAGGGAGCTTTCTGAGCCCTCTGAACTCATCTCCTTGTCCCCTGAAGGTATGTAAATTTCCTGGCTCTTTTCTGTAGTGGTAGGGTCCAAGGATACCTCCCTGTTAGCCCTAATGCATGGGGACTTCCTTCTGTGAGCCATTGCGGAAAAAGGCAAGTCCCCAACCTGTTGTGCCTGCTCTCTTGTATGTTGTGAGTTATGAGGATGCTCCCAGTCAGTCTCCTTGTCTGGAGTATTGTTAGTGAGTTGTGGGTAGTGAGTATACCTCCGGTGTGACTCCTAGGCTGGAGTGAGTGTGGGGGTGTATGTTTGCCCCCTTTCCCATGAATTCCTATCTGGAGCACTTGCGGAATTTGGGTGTTGTGTACCCATGGTGTCCTCAACAGCCAGTGTCGGCTGCTGATGCTGAATCCCAGAATGCATTTCCCATTCCTCCTCCCCCCCTAGAGAAGACTGAGGAGGAACCCGAGGCGAGTCTTGCCTCACACGTAGTTGATCAATGTGGCGGTGAAGAACGCGGCCGTCGTCCAAGGACACCTCGTAGGACAGAGGCCCCGAGACCTTGCAAACCACAGCCGGGACCCAGAGGTGTCCAGGCCCGTAATTCCTGGTCCAGACAGGATCACCCACTTGAAGGACCCGTGGTGGGTGCAGCTGGGACACCTGTGAAGCCACTCGCTCCGGATGCAGCCTGTCCAATTTAGTCACAAGCCAGCGACCCCAACGGAGTTCAGCCAGGCACTTACCCATGGCAGTGCACGGAGTAGAACGATGGGCTAGAAGGAAGTCAGCCAACCTGTGATGCCAATTGCCATAAGTCAGTTTCTTGAGAGCGTCCTTGGCGACGCGGACCATCCGTTCAGCCAGACCGTTGGTGGAAGGGTGGAATGGAGCCGAAGTAGCGTGGTGAATCATGTTGGCTTGTAGAAACCACTGAAACTCAGTAGAAGTAAATTGAGGACCATTATCCGACACCAACACATCTGGCAGACCATGGGCAGCAAAAATGTTTCTCAACACCTGGATGGTCTTGGCAGTAGTGGTGGATGACACAGGCACAACCTCCAGCCATTTGGAATGGCTATCTACAACAACCAGGAAGAATTGCCCCTGAAAGGGCCCAGCGTAATCTATATGTATTCTAGACCATGGAGTGTGTGTTTCCTCCCACCTATGCACAGGGGCCTGGGGCATTTCTGGCCTGGACTGCTGACATGCATGACACCCATGTACCTGGGCCTCAATGGCCCTATCAATGCCAGGCCACCACAAATGGCTGCGCGCAAGCGCTTTCATCCTGACAATCCCAGGGTGACCCTCATGTAAGGAAACTAAGATTCTCGACCGCAATGAGGCCGGAATCACAACTCTAGAGCCCCAGAGGAGGCAGCCATTGAAAGTGGACAACTCGTGCCTCTTGACCCAAAAACGTTGAAAGTCCTCCTCTGGGCATCTGTTAGGCCAACCTGACAGCACCCATGTCAGCACGCATTTAAGCATGTGATCAGTGGCAGTTTCAGCAGCCACATCCCTAGCATTAAGGGGACACTCTGGCAATTCCTGAATGGACAATATATGCACAGCAGGGGCAGGATCAGGCTCCACAGTAGGCAATGGCAGCCTACTTAAGCCATCAGCATGACCCATTTCTCTGCCAGGTTTGTGAACTAGTGAATAGTCATAAGCTGACAAAAAAATGGACCATTGCAGCATGCGAGGGGACAGGATGTGTGGGGTTTGTTTGGATGTAGTGAATAACCCCAGCAAAGGCTTGTGGTCAGTAAAGACCCTAAAATGGTGGCCATAGATGAAATCATGGAATTTTTTAATTCCAGCCACAATAGCCAAAGCCTCCCTATCAATTTGAGCATAGTTACGCTCAGCAGCAGACAATGTCCTAGAATAATATGCCACAGGGACCTGAGTCCCATCAGCTGTCAGATGGCTAAGCACAGCACCCACACCATAGGGGGAAGCATCACAAGCCAGACACACTTGCAACTGCTCATTAAAATGAGCTAGCACCGCATTGGATGTAAGCAAGGCCTTAACCTCATTGAAACTGGCTTCATGGACTTTGGTCCAATGCCAACAGGCATTTTTATCTAAAAGTCTGTGTAAAGGTTCAGCAATAGCAGCTTTATGAGGTAGAAAAGCATGATAGAAGTTTAGTAAACCCAAAAAGGCTTGTAATTCACCCTTAGACTTAGGGCTTGGAGCCTGCTGAATAGCTTTGAGCTTAGCATCAGACGGGTGTATACCCTGAGCATCTATCCTGAACCCCAGGAAATCAGTGGAATGTACACCAATCTTGCATTTGTCCTGTTTTAACTTAAGGCCTGCTCTTCAGAAACGAAGCAAAACAGCCCTTAACCTCTCTGCCAGCGTTTGAGCAGAGTCCCCTGCGATGAGAACGTCATCAAAATAAGGACACACACCAGGAATACCCCTCAGGGTGTTTTCCATTACACTTTGAAAAATGCCTGGGGCTACATTCACCCCAAACTGCAACCTTTTCACCTTGAAAGCCCCTCTGTGGGTAACAATAGTTTGAGCCTCTGCTGCTGCATCATCAACAGGCAACTGTTGATACGCTTGAGCCAGGTCAAGCTTGGCAAAAATCTTGCCCTCTTTGAGAGAAGCCAAAATGTGGCTCACTACAGGCACAGGATAAGCATGTTGCTGTAGGGCCTTGTTTAGTGTGCACTTGTAGTCTGCACAAATACGAATGTCCCCATTTGCCTTTAAAGGCGTTACAATGGGGGTTTCCCACAGGCTGGAATCTACAGGCTCTAAAATGCCTTGCTGGAGCAACTTGTCCAGTTCAGCATCAATTTTGCCCTTAAGAGCAAATGGTACTCTCCTAGGTTTAACCCTTATGGGCTGTACAGCTGAGTCTAGCTTTAGTGAAACTGGAGGTCTCTTGTAGGATCCTAGCTCAGAACTGAACACATCTGCAAACTCCTTGCAGACATCAGCAAGGGTCTCCGTTTGCAACTTGTGCAGCCCTGTTACCTGGATTCCTAAGGCCTCAAACCAATCGAGTCCAATTAGACTCGTGCGCTCACCCCCCACAACCAGCACGTCTAAGGGGCCTTCAAAATTCGTATACTGTACCTTAAGGGTGGCCTCCCCCTTAACGCACACCTTGGAATTTTGAAAGTCAGTAAGGATTACATTAGAAGGCCTTAGCGAAGCTCGCTGGCCACTGCTGCTGCAGATTTTGTGAAATGTGTTAAGGGAAATTATGGATAGGGCAGACCCCGTGTCTAGTTCCATCGACAATGGAACTCCTTGCAATCTCACTTTAAGGGATAATTTCTTTTTAAGGGGTTTGTGTGTGCCTATTCTTAAAATGTTCCTGCGTGTTGCACAGAACCCCACCCTGTTTTGGCTGGGTACCCTGGTACCTTTCAGATTCAATTCTTCCTTCGGTTGTACCTTCTGTCGACCCAGGCAAACCGCAGCGATGTGGCCTTTCTTTCCGCACGCTCGACATTCCGCTCGCTTGTGGCGACCTCCGCATCCGAAGCATCGAAGCTCAGCTGGGCCTTTGTCCGGACGACCTTTGGGCCTCCTTCCGGCTGCTTGATAAAGCTTGTCCACTTCATCTTCAGGATCCTCTTCCGAGTCCTCCTGCACGTCCTCCTTGTGGATGGCTGCAGTCTCTGGAGCGCTTCGAGTAGGCCGCAGATTCTTTACCGCTCCGCCTGCAGCTTCCTCTGCCGTAAACTCTCGCAGAGCATCTTGGAAAGAGACATCTTCCTTAGCAAACAGTTTCTGCTGTAAGTCTCTATTCCTCAGTCCGCACACAAAACGATCGCGCAGCCTTTCTTCAAGATCCTTGAACTCACATGGTTTAGCCGCTCTTCTTAAGGCTGCAATGAATTCTTTTGCTGATTCCCCAGCTCACTGATCCCTCAGTTCAAATGTGTGCCTACAAGCAATGACAGATTGCTTGGGCTGGAAGTGTTCTTTCAAAAATTTCTTCAGATCAGAATATGAAACAATTTCTAGTGAGGCCGGGGTGACTAGATTCTCGGTGATCTCAAAGGCGTCTTGCCCACAAACACACAACATTGTGGCAGCCTTTAGGCCATCTTCCCTTATCTGATTCACGCGAAAGTAAGTCTCCACCCTTGCAACATAAGATTCCCACTTCTCCGGGTGAGAGACATCAAATTCAGATAATCGACCGATTTTCGCCATGATCAAGGGACAGGGTTTTCTTCAGCCGCACTCACCCTCCAGCGATGCTGTACTGGCAGGATAGATGCTGACTTCAACGCCGTCGTCCCTCTTCCGGACTTCGTTTGGGTGAGTCTTCAAGCTTCCCTAGCTATCTAGACTAAATCCCATCCTCGTCGCCAGTGTTAAGTCCGGAGAATAATGGCGAAGGAGGCAATGCATGTTGCTAACAGAGCTTTATTCTCTCTCTCTTACAGCTAACAGCCAACAAGAGCAGAGGCACGCAGGCCTCTATTTATACCCCCGGATCCCCGGGCAATTCCAACCAATAGCAGGCAGTCTTTTCCCGCCTTGCGCATGCGCGCAAGGCCGGCGCCGCTCAGTCTGGTCCCGGGCAGCTTTTGTAATTGCCCGGGACTCTTGCATCGTCCCGAGCCTGCTTCTGCAGGCTCAGGACACAACACTTCCCATGAAGTCTGCCTTCTGTCTGCAGAAAGTTTGACCCTTATATTGCAACAGCTAAATGAAATTGCAGCCAAGGTGAGTGGCTACCAACAAGGCCTTGACTGCAAATTCCCCATAGAAACCTGGGAATTAATATCGCAGCAGAAGCTGGCCACAGTCAGCATTCTGGCAGTCTATTCCTCCAGGCATGCAAAAATAGTTAATTTAGCCAACCATGCCATGTGCTACAGAAAAAGCGACTCCTAGAAATCCATAGGAATGCCCACAGATAGAACAACCTCAAGCTTATTGTGATCTCCCAATCTTAGATCTTAAACTGCCAAAGCAGAACAGTTATCTTTCACTTGATTTTTCACAATCTGCCCAGTTTAAGAAACACTGAATGCATCTTTTAAAGTTTTTTTCTCAGCCTTTTCTCCCTTCCAGATTTATTCAAATGAGCAAATTCCCAGGGCAGACGTATCACTTCGAAACTGTCAGAGTCTTTAAGGAGACTTAGTTGGCAACCTCATCACTAGGGAAGTGACAAAAGGTCATGAACTTGCAGATAAGATCCATAAAAACACACACTTCCAAAAGCAATAAATCTGCCAGACTTGGCAGCAGCAAAGAGGTTAAGCAAACATCAAAGGAGGAAGCTATAAACTCAGAACTCATTAATCTGAGGGGAAAAAAAACTTGCTGACATCAAAACAATCTTGATCTGCCCTCCCAGTGCTGGTAGTGATATGGAAGTCCAGCACAATTTAATTCATCTGCCCCTTTGAGTTGCTCAACCTCTAAACTATCTCATGTTATTGCCTCTCCTATGACCAAAACACATAGAAAGCTGTCAGCACATTACACTGATTCCCTCATCAATAACAGTCAAAGTGACACTGACAGTGACTCCTCTGGAAGTTTTACACCAGCAATACTCAAGAAACCTATGCAATCCCAAGCAGCTGTTACCCAAAGGAAACAGCTTGTAAATGTAACAAAGCTCAGCCAAACAATACAGAAACCCAATCTGGAGATTTAACCTCATCTGCCTCCAAAACTAAAGTGCCTCCCCTGGCCCATAGGAACCTGACTCTTAGAAGAAACAGTTCCCTTCATCTCCACTTAACACTGGATAACTCGCAAAGAACGCTTGGGATCCCTGCTTGCCAGTGATCCACATTTCACTGCTCATGTTGCACAGGTTCTCCAGGTGGACATACATTTGGAAGAGAAGAATGTGAAGCCAGTGGTGCCACTCCTCATCCCCCTCATAGGGAGACACAACTACAGTAGCCTCAAGTGTCAACTAATATTACCGTAACCTTCTTCTCTTGCAAAAATCACCCACCCAGTCCCAAGTGCACATTACCTCTGCTTGACATTTAAGCAGCATTTATTCACCAGCATAATGTCATCCTTTTAACCTGGAATGTGGCTGGGTGGTTTATATCCACCAGAGATCCTTGTTTTATTGATTTCCTCTCCCACCATGACATCAGACTACTCCAATATGGCCACCTCATTAAGGCTATCAGAACTGAGAAAGGCATATTGGCCCCATTCCTATTCTATTTCTATATGTTGAACCATTTCCTCAACTTGACGTTTCACTCTGCCAAACTAGCTGGAAGATACATTTCTGTTTTATTCTAGGCAAGAACTCAAGTATAAGAAAACCAGGATTTGCCAAAAGTACTTTCCAAGAGGTCCAAAAATTAGTGGAGGATATATGGCCACGAGATTGAGCAGGTGTACTATTTCAAATATCTGGGAAATGGTCCTATATTCTGCCAACAGTAGGGAACCCCATGAAAACGACATCACTGAAAATACACAGATGAGCTCATTTGCAATCCTTAAATTCTTTAAGATAAGAGATGACCACTATATACTAGCAGCATTCAAATTATTTGAAGCCAAGCTAATAACACAATTTCTTTATGATGCCAGCTGAGCCCCTTCTCCAATTCTTCACCATTAGAACTTTTTCAGTCCAAATCTCAAAGTTTAAAGCCCTTCAAACCCCAAACTGTGTCTCTAATGCCACTCTGAGACTAAAACAGCCCTCATGAAAGTAGAAGCTAGAGTATAGGTGACAATACTCAACTATTGGTTCAGACTACCCTTTATTCACCTTGGCCTTGCTCCACTAGGAAGGGTGATTCTCAATTCACCTGGAAAAAGACAGTGACAACTAAAATGTTATCCCTGGGTTCTCTCCAGGCCTTCTATGTAGTTAGTAGATGATATGTTCAGGCCACAGCACTCATTAAACAGTGTATAGCAGACACAGAGCACCAACTGGACCTGGCCAAGTCTCCAACCTTTACTGACAGTGAACCCAAGAGATACTCTGTCTCTCTATGGCATACTTAACTAATCTTGAAGTACCTAACTGTCCTAACCACTTGAGGGCTTTCCTCTGGCATGATGTCACATTTTTCTCTCAGCTGTCATTGAAGGCTGATATAACAAGATTCCCTACCTCTGTCACTCTGGACACATAGAAACAATAGAACATGTACCTCTCCAGTGCCTGTATTACAGAGACATTTGTATTAGCCCCATCTCATCATTACTGTATAAAATACCCAAGGAGCACAGGACATTTTTGCACCTCCCTGCTGTTCTCATGCAATACCAACCATTCTATAACATACAATGTTGTCAGGTTTTGTACAGTAACACTTAAAACTCCATCAGATGATGGATGATCTGTGCTGCAGACCAGTTTTAATGAGCACCTAGGATGCTCTGTATTATAATAGATTTAGTTTGTCATGCTCCTTTATACTCATTTACTGCTCCAACCACTCCTTTTATATTATTTTTAGGGTTTTGTTTTTATACTTTTTAGCTTTTTGTGTGTAATCTTTATTCTGTTGTATCTTTTATGCTTTTTAATTTCCTGTACACCACCCTTCTTATGCTGGTCTTTGACTGTAATAAAGGTTTGACTTCATTGGATTCATTCGTCCTGTATGAAGAGAATAGAAATCAAGCACTCAGTTCACTAGTGAATTCAGTCTGCTGAACATTTCCATTAGAAAAATATTCAGCAGATTAAATATGTTTCCAATTTTTATCTTCCTACCATGTCATATAGCAAGTTAAGGTCTACTTATAAACAGTTGTGTTAAAAAAAATAGTAATAATCTGAGATCCCTCCAAGATTGAGGAAATTATTTTCAGCAGATTCTACCCCACCACTCGTTACTTATTCCTGAAGGCTAGAAACTTGCTCTTTCTTTTTTGATTAACACAAATTCCTAGAGCCTCCCGGGTGTGATCTGCTTTATTTATTTCTAGCTTTCCTTATGTTCTTGTCTTACTATTTTCTTCCAGAGAATTTGCTCGCTGGAAAGTCAATAACTTGGCATTGGAAAGAAAAGAGTTCTTCAGTTTGCCTTTGCCTCTGGCTCCAGAATTCATCCGCAACATTCGTCTTCTGGGGCGCCGGCCCAGCCTTCAACAGATCACAGAGAGCCTGATTAAAAAATACGGGACCCATTTCCTTCTCTCGGCAATTCTGGGAGGTACTGAGCTCATAAACAATAGATTTGAGCTGTATCAGCAAAGGTCATATTATATTAAGAGTATTTCCTGATGCTTTTACAGTGGACGAAGCCTAACTATAATAGTTACAGTTCAAATCATTTATTAAGATGAATATCATTTACTCCTTAAATAAGCTCAGGTGAGACAAAAAGACTCAATAGTAAGTTGCATGGAGTTATTTGCAAGCATTGGTGCATAATATGTGGATCTTTTGAACATGTGTTTGGAAGCAGAGACAGTGCCTTAGGTGCGGTTTATTCTCAGGTAATCGTGCGCAGGGTTGCAACCACGCAGCTCAATCCAGTTTTAATAATTGTTATGCCATGCTAAAGCACAGATATGAAGAGACTCAGGGCACAATCAGAAAGATCAGTTGTCTAAATTGCAAGAATATATGAGGATTGCATAGAAGCTGTAGATCATAGTGATAGCCCATAGTGATAGTGCTTCTGCTCTACCTAATGCAGTGTCACATCCTGACAATATCTGTCATGATCACACACATGCTTTCCCCATCAGCGAACAGCACTTGTCTCCAGGAAAGATGTGTCATGGCTGTGTCTTCATAACATTTCCCTGCAACCTCCCTCTGTGAGCCACAGTCTGCAGCCTCACAACCATGTTGGCAAAGATTTCCATCACTGTCATCTCTTTAGAATCAGTTAGAGACAGAAGGATATGAAACATTAGTATATTCCAAGGCAATTCCAATTTCTATTACTGTCATCTCTTTAGAATTAGAGGCAGCAGGATATGCAACATTACAATATTCTTCTCAGGCAGCCTCCAACTGGTACCACAATGCTCTGTGCTCAAGAATGCCACCCCCCCCCCGCTCAAGCTGACATGTCCCTCTTTCCAGCTCAAGAATAGTAATTCAACAGACCGCATGACAGTTATGGATAAACAGCCCCATGTTTCAAAGCTGTGGTTTGAATAAATGGTACTTCAGAAACTCTTCTGCTATTTTCCCCATTTTCACCCCCAATAATTTGAGGAAGAGGACATTAAATTATTTGCTTTTCAGGTGAGTGAGTTCTAGAATTTAAAATAATACTTGCAATGATCCAAATATGGATTCCCCCATAGGTTCATCTGTTCATTGGCCCTCAGAATGACTGTTTGCCACTCTAGATGGTCACTTTAAAGCCTTCATGGCTCCAATTGGAATGTGCATGACAACTAAGTAATGTTGCCAAATATAAGTTAAGAGAAACCTGCTTTTGAATGTATTAAAAATGTGGGGGTGGGGGAGAAGGAGTTTAAAACATTGAGCCACCTTGTATATATTGTAATTGAAAATAATACCGTGAAGCCAATTGGGTGACCTTGAGCCAGTCACTCATTCTCAGCCATAGTAAGCAGGCAATAGCAATAGCACTTAGACTTATATACTGCCACATAATGCTTTACAGCATTCTCTGGCTGATTTACAATGTCAGCATATTGCCCCCAACAATCTGGGTCTTCATTTTACTGACCTCAGAAGAATGGGAGGCTGAGTCAACCTTGAACCCTTTCAGGATTGAACTCCAGATAGTGGGCAGAATTTTCCTACAATACTGCATTCTAATCACTGCATAGTCAGGGCTCTCTGGGAATGGCAAACCACTTTTGAAATCTTACTACAAAAACTGCAGTTATTTCTCAATACTGAGTGGAAGGCACCTGAGTGAGTGAGTGAGTGAGTGAGTGAGTGAGTGAGTGAGTGAGTGAGTGAGTGAGTGAATGAATGAATGAATGAATGAATGAATGATCCAGTACTTTATCCATATAATATTCACTCCTTCCAATAATATTTTTGGCCTTTGGGAGGATTTCCATAAATTTCTCTCCCCCTCTCCCCAATTGCTAAATTGCTAAAGAGCTAAAAAGAGAATTGAAACTTTGGACAAGATGTAGTTTTCTATCCAAAAATAGCTTTGAGGAGAGAGTTAAGATACATGACACTTCCTCAAAAGAAAAAGAATTAATTCCAGCTTCAGGCTGTGTATAACATGGTGGTCAAGAGAATTGCTGCAGAAAGCAGTAGACGAAGCGGTTCACACCTTTCTCTAAGGATTTATCATACTAGGATTCATTGGTGTGGAGGATTTGTTATTGATTAAAGCCATAGTTCAAAGAAGAACTTAAAGCAGCAGTATGGATTTTGAAAAATCCATAAGTCACATCTAGTATTAGCAACAAAACAAGCTTGCCAAGAGACTAAAGACAATTAGTGATATTTCACTAAGTGAGTGATTGCTTGGTTTAAATAATACCTTTCCCATTGCCAGATTAACATCCTTTTTCCTTCTTTACTCACATTAACCATCCTTTTTAATGTTGTGATGTGCTAAACATTTTAAGTACTGGGGCAACTGAGTTTTTGTGTGCCATGTAAAGTAATTCTTTATGTTATTACTTGATCTGACTCTACTACTGTATGTAGTAAGACATTTCACAGAAGCACGAGATCTTAGAATCAGAATTGAGCTGGAAGGGACCTTTGGAGGTCTTCTAGTCCAACCCCCTGCTCGAGCAGGAGACCCTACCATTTCAGACAAGTGACTGTCCAGCCTCTTCTTAAAAACCTCTAATGATGAAGCACTTCTGAAGGCAAGCTGTTCATATTTAAGGCTCATATTCAACTGATAGTCCACTAGGACTCCAAGGTCCCTCTCACAGTTACTGTTTTTGAGCCAGGTCTCTCCTGTACCTTTGGTTTTCCTTCCTAAGTGTAAATTTAGTTACACTTTAGTTACTTCTCAATAAAAAATGATTGCAATAGACATTCTAATAGAGGTGTTTTGGCTAAGGCTTCCTGTGGATTAAACATTGATCCATTTTTATTTGTAACTCCAAGGATTTTGGTCAAAGAAAGAAACTACAATGTGATTGAGTGTGATAATTGCAGAAGAGTCAAAATTTTTCAGCTCTATGAATGCTGTTCAAAGGTCCGTTAGATGCTAATGTCTGATAGGAAAGTTTCAAATCAGGATAACTTGTATTGCTTAGAGTAGACACCAGCTTCATTATAAAATAACCCTACATTTCTATCTCTATTGTTTGAAATATATTTTTTTAAATGAAACTAACTTAACCAATCCTATATAAATTAAAATATGTTATTTAAACAAAAACAAAAATGTTAATTTCTCAATTTAAAATGTATGTGAAAAGACAATAAAGAGACCCCTTTCTTAAGTTTTACTTCCTCAGAGAAAAAAAATCCTATACTATGGGAACAATCAGAGCTGGAGCTAGAGACAACAATCATAGGTAGATCAATCTCCTCCAAGCAACAACCAGCCCCTCCCAATATCACCTTCCTGGTTTCCATGTGTTCTTTGCTCTCTGTCCATTCTGGGGTCAGATTATCTTATAAAAACTGTACTGGGTTCAACATATTATAGATCCCAATTCAAGATGATTAAGTATGGGGTGTGAAGTATGCTTACCAGAAGTTGTGTTATGAGTCTTATTAAATGGTGGCTTATGACTGATGAAGATCTTGACCAAAGCTGTCCTACAAGGTATATACAGATAGTCCTCAACCTATGACCACAAATGAGCCCAAAATTTATGTTGCTAAGTGAGACATTTATTAAGTGAGTTTTGCCCCATTTTATAACCTATTTTGCCATAGTTTTTAAGTGAATTATTGTAGTTGTTAAGTTAGTAACACTGTTGTTAAGTGAATCTGATTTACCCATTGATTTTGTTTGTCAGAAGGTCGTAAAAGCTGATCACATTATCCAGTGACACTGCAACTGTAATAAATATGACTCAATTGCAAAATGTCTGAATTTTGATCATATGGGCATGCTGTAATGGTCATAAGTGTGAAAACTGGTCATAAATCAATTTTTTTCAATGATGTCATAACTTTGAACAGTCATTAAATGAACTGTTGTAAGTCAAACTGTAGTAAGTTGTAGGTTTTTTTTTTCTTCATTATTCTCTTTTGTGGTTAAATTTATCCATTGCCTCAATGCTTCTGAATCCTGGTGTTGAACCAACTCAGCATATAGCCTCATGTCTTCACAGGGGAAGAATCCTTGACCATTTTTGTGGACAAACGGAAGCTCAGTCGGAAAGCAGAAGCTGGTAACCTATCAGGGAGTGGTGGAAATAACACCACCGTCTCCTTGGAAACACTGCATCAGTTGGCAGCCTCATACTTCATTGATCGGGAGAGCACCCTAAGACGTCTCCACCATATCCAGATAGCAACTGCTGCAATCAAGGTAAATCTAGAAGCACATAAATAAGGGTTATATAGAGTACCCTTGAGAACGAGCTCTGTGCAAAACCATTTCTCTGAACAATAACTGAGACCCTGAAGTTGCAAAATTGGTAATGATGATAAAAAAGTAAGCGACCCATAGAAAAAGAAGTGTAGCTTTGCACCAGAGATGAAGCTGTTAAAAATATGAATAACCTTTTACACTTGGCCACACTTAGCCTTTTGTTTTGTTTTTTTGTTTTCCAGGTACTGGGTACCCTCAGGCATGACAGAAAAGTGGGCATAACACTGAAAAATAAAAAGAATTTAAACTCAAATGAATACTCAAGAATTCCAAAACAGAATAATGTCAAAAGACAAGTACACAGACCTAAAATGCTACTTTACTGTTGCATCTTTACTGCAAAATGAGGGGGGAAGAGATGAAAGGGCTGCCCAAGGGATGCATATATGTAAGTTGCCGACTGTCTGAGCCATAGACAAAGAAATGGACTTGGATTTGGTAGAGCAGACAAATTCCATTCATTGGATAAGCTTAGAGCAATCACTATATATAAAGTTACTTAAGCTGAGTTAGACTCTGGTTCCATCTGTTTCCCACTTTTTCAGCCTTGCCAGCTAATCCCCTTTTCAACCCAATGTGCTATGAAGGAGACAGTTTTAGTTTTGGACAGAAGCCTGCAGTATTTCTCCCAGAGTATTCTGTAATTGTTGGATGCTGGTTACTTTACTTTTCCTTCTGCATTTGACAGAATACAATTTATTCCCCCCTCCTCAACTTCTCTGTGTGCCTGGACTATAATTTTCAGGTTGCTTAATCAGAACTCCCATCCCTGAGATTTCCACAATTATAAACCCTTCATGTTAGTCATCTATTTCTATTCCTCCACCCACCCAAAGATACAGGAGGAATATCAAACAGGAGTCAGGCCTGTTGACTTTATGCTATTTATGGGGAAATGGTTTTGCTAATTATGCTGAATTTTGGAGAAGGAAGTACAGGTGGGGGAATCTTCTCTCTCAACAAGCCAATTATTATACATTTCTTTTCTATTTTTAGAAGCAGTGCTGCCTCTTGCACTGTCACAAACTTGATGTACTTCATTCTTGCTTATACAACCAATTTTCCACCTTGCAATTTCAAAGTACTTTCATATTTAATTTCATATGCATGAAGTGCTGTTTTTTTCTCATTTTTTTGCTACCACTTTTAAGTTTTGGAGTTGATAGATATATTTGTGCAAATGTTCCCTTCCTTTTCTGGCATTGTTAATATAAGGAATACTCTAGTGGAAATTTTTTTCTGCACAAGTTTCACTGAAACAATTCTAAGTTGTGCAGGAAAGGCTTATATTCTTGTGCAACTTTCTTGTTAGGAAAGAAAAATCTGAATTCAGTCTTCCTAGTGATAGAAACTGTCTTTCTCCTGTGTATCATTAATGGCCTCCAAAGCATGATGCTATCTTTATTTTATACTGGCATTTTTTCTGGATGTAAAATGTATAGAGTTATTTTGTGGGAAGACATTGCAATATTATTGAAATTATGCCATTTATAGCTTAAATAGAAAGTAACCTCAAAATACATATGAAGTTACTTTTAAAGATTTAAAATTATTCCAACCAATTACTATACTCTGTTGTATTTTTATGCTGTCTTTATTAAAATACCTTTATTTTTATACTGCCTTTCTATATAAGCAGCCATGGTGGTTTATATGTTGTCTGCCACCCAGAATCACTTCAAGTGAGATGGGTAGCCAAATAAATTTGACTAAATAAACGAATAAGAAATAAAAACAAAATAAAAGTATTAATAAGATAAAAGCCAGTCAGAGAACTGTAATAATATAAAAAATAACAGTAGAGCAATTTCAAAATAACAATAAAGCTTGTTATTTTGTTTTAATTATATTTCAACATGACTCTATACCAGTGATGGCGAACCTTTTAGAGACCAAGTGCCCAAACTGCAACCCAAAATCCACTTATGTATCGTTGGGTGCTGGATGGGCGTGGTCCATTGGGTGGATGTGGCCCATTGGGTGGGCATGGTTTCGGTGATAACGGCAGACTGGATGGGACTAAAAAGTTCAATCAATCAATTCCAACTTTGCGAGGTCTTTTTTTTTCCTGCGAGAAGTTGAAATTGATTGATTGATTGAACCCTTTTTTTTTTTGCACACGGCGGCGGAGGCCTAAAGTGAAAAGGTTTTATAAAACCCAGCTGAAGGTCTAGGACTGGGGCGACGGTGCACGTGCCCACAGAGAGGGCTCTGCCTGCCACCTGTGGCACGTGTGCCATAGGTTCGCCACCACGGCTCTATACCATGCCAGTTTCTAAAGAAATATCTTCTTTCGTTCATTTTCATACCTATTCCAATTTAGAGTGATTTCTAGTTCCATGTATATCTCAATATCATATCTTATGATCTAAACTGTTTGGAATCAGGTGTTCAGTTTTAGTTTCCATCATGGATGATTGGGATTGATAAAAAGCAATCATATCAGATGACCAGGACTTCTCACTGGTTTTTGATGTTCCTGCAAGTCCCCTGGACTGCAAGGCGATCAAACCGGTCAGTCCTAGAGGAGATCAACCCCGACTGCTCTTTAGAAGGCCAGATCCTGAAGTTGAAACTCAAATACTTTGGCCACCTAATGAGAAGGAAGGACTCACTGGAGAAGAGCCTAATGCTGGGAAAGACTGAGGGCAATAGAAGAAGGGGACGACAGAGAATGAGGTGGCTGGATAGAGTCACTGAGCAGTAGGTGTAAGCTTAAATGGACTCCAGAAGATGGTAGAGGACAGGAAGGCCTGGAAGAACGTTGTCCATGGGGTTGTGATGGGTCGGACATGACTTCGCAAATAACAACAGTCATGGTACTCCTCTGAACCAATTGATAGGATGTTGAGCTAGAGGGTTCAGTAATTAATTGATTGAAATTAATCAGTCTATTTTGGGATGTTCTTGCACAAAGTCTCACAATATAGTGATTTTGTGACAATTTTACAATTTTTAAATAAATCTTATTGATTTTAATTTTGGTATCCTTTTGGAGGTGCCTCAGGATGCTACCTCTTACAGTCAAAATAGGAGTGATTCCTGAAATATGTGATAGTTTCATATCAGTTGTGTTTGTTTAGGGCTAGGGTAGAATCTGAAGCTGACCAAAGCAGCCCAGAATAGTACATCCTTTTCTTGCAAACCCCTAAAGAAATGCTCTGTTTCCTTCCTTCACTCTCAAATACATTCCTATCTTCACAACAAAACCAGCTTTGGAGCAATTCTGAGAGGCAAATGGCAGTTTGAAAAAAGAAACCTATATCCAGCTCCTCCCCTTCCTCTGAGCATTGTCTAAGATAAATTCAGAGACTCCCTCCTTTGCTGCTATTGATATTTTAATTGTGGTGACACTTTATGTATTGCCTATGACAGGGGTCCCCAACCCCCTGTCCGTGGACCAGTACTGGGCTGCGGCATGCCAGCAACTGGTCTGCACAAACAAGCAAAGCCCCATCCCCAGGATGCAGGCAGCACCCCAAAACACGCACCCTCTGGTCCGCAGAAAAATCACTCTCCATGGAACCGGTCCCTGGTGCCCAAAAGGTTGGGGACCTCTGGCCTATGATATATCCAGTGTTGATGCTATACTACTTCATAACGTATAGTTTCTAGTATGAATAAATTATGTTATCTGGTAAATTTTATAAACTTATAAATTTTATAAGTTATACATAACTTGTGGCATTTTACAAGTGATGTTGATAAAGACTGATGTTTTCTAAAGGAGAAAAGAAGAAAGACATTAGAAGAAGTTTCATGATGGCAGTGAAAATAGGCAAGAGGCAAAATCTTGCTCTTCAGAAAGGAATGTCTTCATTCAGAAAGGAATGTCTCTTTAGCTTTATTAAAATTATGAATTTCCAGTAATGAATGAGAGGATGCATACTGAAATAAGACAAGAGACTCACAGTTCTAACTTGATCCAGTTCTAACTTGATCCAGATAGATAACAATTAGGTCTACACTAATGCAGGCCCATTTAAGCAGGATCAGATGAAAGAAGAAGCTTTTGTAGACAACATATGCTAGCAGGGGAAAATCATTGAAGATTTTGCACATAACATAGTCCAGGGGAAGAAGATGGAATTCAGAAGTAGGGCCTAAATTGATTCTTCTGAAGCAGAGAGTGCATGTATACAAGAGGGCACCATTCTGGCAGGGTGATGTAAGTGGAGGAGATGAGACAATGGCATGATGGCACCAATTCTGTATCCACATCTAACCTTATGAAACTATATACTGTAAGGCAGCTTCTCTCAACACCTGTCTTCCAGGTGCGCGGAACTTCTTTTCCCATAATCTTTTAATAAACACATCCTTTGCCTGGTGCCTTCCAGCCATTGGGGAAGGTTACTATGAAGCATTTGGTTGAATCACTAAAACCTAAATGCTGCACCATTTTTCTACCTCCCATTGCCAGTTTTTTCATCAATCAAAAGTACTGTATCTCCTGGCAGTCCAAACATCTTCTTGGATCAGAAAGGGTTACCTTCTATTTGTTTTACTTAGGGGCTTACATTACATTAAAGCTATATGTTTCCCAACTTTAGGTTACTGAAACCAGGACGGGCCCACTTGGCTGCAGTAACTACGACAACCTTGACTCTGTGAGTTCGGTTCTTGTGCAAAGCCCAGAAAACAAGGTTCAGCTACTTGGTAAGGGTGTTTCTCTTTTCACCTGCTCTGTTTATCTGCATTAGTCACTGGACACTCACTTTGTAATGTTTGTGTGTCAGTGTAATATACTGCTACAAAGAATACTAAAATGCATTTAATGCAAAGTATTGCTCTTCTAAAATGCATTTAATGCAAAGTATTGCTTTCTTTCTTAGGAATGGGATATTTCTTAAAAATGGGATATGCTCTTCCATACTAGCATCTTTAGCCAACACTGATTGCAATTTAAATTATGGCTTCTATGATTATAACTCCTACTGTCCCAGGATAATTTCCACACAGAAACCTCATTATTTATTTATTTGCTTGATTTATGTAGCCGCCCATCTCACTTTTATGTGACTCTAGGTGGCTTACAATAAAACAAGTCAAAACACAGAACATGATATAAAAAAACACATAGCAGCTGGGCAGGATCTAATCTATCACCCAGAAGACAACCCAGGGACCCACGCTCAAGCACAAAGCAAAGTTCTTAAGGCCTTATGAAAGGCAAACAGGGACAGAGCCAATCTAATCTCAGGGGAAATGGAGATTATAGAGCTTCACTGATCCTACTGAAAGCAAGCATGAGGATGCTATTCATATAAATTAACCAGGAGACCCGATCAGACTATCTGGCTGAGGCATATAACTGCATCACATATTCAGGAACAAAATCAAAAATATATGTGTGTGTGTATACACATACACAAAAATATATACACATATATACATATACTGTATAATATTTCATTAGCATGTAATACATTCATAAACAAATATACATACACAAGAATAACTATGCTAGTCCATCAGATAAAATAATTCAAACTTTTAGGTCCTTAGAATTTTCTTTAGGCTGTGAGATAAAGAATAATTAGAAACTGTGGACCTAAGTTGCAGTTTAGACTCAAAATAGCTAAATCATAGACCATTAGTAGATTTTAGCAGTGGCTTCCCCATCTCATCCCATTCCCTAATTTCAGAAAATCTAAAAGCTGTGCTCTGAACAAAAATGACAGACTCTGGATTAGTACAGAACAGAATTAAAAGAAACTTAATTGCCTTTATATTAACAAAGTGGAGATTAATTATAAATAATTAGACAAAAAAAAGTCAGTAATGGCATTTTGGTTGGTCCTAATTAACTTGTCCAGGCAGTTGCCAGGAGCCAAAGCTGACTCAAAGGCACAGCAATAAATAAATAAATAACATATTGCCCAATTACAACTTTTGGCTTTTCTATATATTATAGATATAAATTAGGATTACTACAAATTAAGTGCTCAGATGCACAGTCTGGGGGATTGTGTTTACTCCCTTGAAGAGACGTTCACAAATTAGCAGAATTGATGGAAATTCTAACATCACCCATTCAATATTAATAATTACTAATGGCTACAGTAGAGTGTGAATTGATCAGAGGTGTTATTTACAGTGTCTGCTTAAAATATCTTGATATAGCTATAAATTTGTTGATTGCAAATATATGGTCTGCAACTGAAGAAAACATGTTATGAAAATGTTGCATTACTTAAGTGATATTCTCAATATTGCCAGTATGATTTAGAATACTGTGTCCAAATTGCCAGCACATATTACTGGATATGAATTTATCCAATATTATTATTGCATATGAATTTATCTTGTTTTTGAGTGGAGGATAGATATGACCAGAAAAATAGTATACTCAGATTATGAGAAAAACGTGTTCTGATAATTCTCAGGCAATTTCCTTCACTGAAGAAAAGACTAAGTTCATAAGAAAGCCAGACTGATGCACTCAATCATAGCAAAATGAACAAGGAATTATACTGAGATACGTCTTCCTTTCCAATGCTATGAGATGTTTCAGTTTTTTTGCAGGCAGCAAATACTATTTTCTCTTTTCCCACAATTGGCGAAAATAATACCATCAACCTGGACCAAGTCAAAATAAATGTATTACTGTAGAGAATCTGATTGACTTGTTCTACCAGTCCTATTTTCAGTTTCCTCCTTGATTTATCAGCATCATTTTCTGAAATCAAAATAATAGTAAAAGCCAAAAATGTCTCCTGCCTCCATATGGTGGAAATCACTTGTAAAGGAATGATGTAACTTTAGACTTTTCCTAGCCAAACGAGAAGGGATTCTGGGCAAGACTAATCTATAGTCTGTCTATGAAGAAACTGGTCTCAAAAATAAAACCCACCATCCTTAAGAATATTGCATTCATATAGTTTACCTAACTGTGCTTCACTGGGAATCTTGCAGTAGGAAGTTGGATCCTGTGGCTCTAGTGTGGTAATCCCAATGTTAGGAAGTCTTCTTCTCTGTTGCAAAATAATTCAGAAATTATCAAAAGACAACACTACACTCAGTACATTCTGTATTCATATTCAGCAATCAGCAGAGCATCAGACCAATTCAAATCAATCAACGGAATTTCAGACCAATTCTGCATTAAGATTACTGCCATAGAGTCATTTACTATTTTCAACACATTTGTGTTTCAGCTGTGGTAAGCAAAAATTTGAGTTTTAAACTTTTGTGCTTTTCTTATCAATCTATCTTTAGCTGTCCAGTTTTTTTTTATCAAGATATGATTACAGCTTTGGTTGTACTGCCTATCTATTCATGGTAATGCATTCTAAGTTTGAGGATCAATATTGGAAGAATGTGGAAATATTATTTCTTTTCCTCTTGAAATGTTTTAATCAGCAGGAAGATAAGTTTTCAGATCCCACCACAATAATTTCATTGCTTGGGCTATTTATTTGTTTATTATTTTATCTTCAAAAAGAGAAACAAAAAAAAAGAAAAAATGGGAAAAATGTAAAAACATATATTTTCAATGTATCAAATAAAACTTGTGTATATACATGTCTCATACAGTGTTATTAACACTGAAGTTATTTTACTTAATGGGAAACAAATGAAAAGTTAAACATACCAACTGATATATGCAGTTTAGATTCCTAGATAAATCCTAATTGGAATTCATAGCAGTAAAATGATTGTTTAGCTATAGAGAGAAAGATAACCTCTTCACGCTGCTGAATGGATAGTCTTCTAATATTATAGTATCCTTTTTTTGCAATCATAAAAATATACTGTATTCATATATGCAGCTACCTATTAATTTCCAGAAGATCAGTGCATAATTTTAAGAACTGAACTTCTCTAAATAACCAGTTAATCCTTCAAAACAAAATTAATGTGAAGCAATTTTTTTTGTCTAAAAATGACCCACTGCAAATATCAGTCTTATCTTTGAAATACCACTTTGCCAACAATTAGCTGAACTTAACAATTTTTGCCTCCTTTTTCTTTTTCTATTTAAATGTTTACTCTCCTGAAAAGAACTATGAGGGCAGCAGTTTGATTTCTAAAATACTCATTTATTCCCAATGTGGATATCACTGTACTAAGGTTGTGACTACTTTGTATGCCTTTGGCAGGTCTTCAGGCAGTATTACCTGAGTACCTGCGAGAACGCTTTGTTGTTGCTGCCCTAAGTTACATCACCTGCAATTCAGAGGGGGAGCTGCTGTGCCGAGATAATGACTGCTGGTGCCAATGTGAGTTTAATTACCCACAATGCAATTGTCCTGAGACTGACATCCAGAGTATGGAAGATAGCCTTCTCCAGATCCAGGAAATCTGGGAGAGTCACAATCAACAGTTTCGGGAATCAGGTGAGATGGGGAAACATGGATTTTCAAACATTGAGTTTAGGATTTTTCGTACTCTGATTTTACATTTTTCATACTCTGCCATTAATAGTGCCAGCAATATATTCAGCAACATATTCAGCAATAACCATAACTCATTCCAGTTTCAGAAAATTGTTTGTTTCCAGCATGCTTAGTTTGAAATGAGAAAATATTGGCTGGGTGGGCCATCAACTGGTTAGTCTTTTTGACATCTTGCTTGATACCTGAAATATTCTGTCATTTATAAATCTGAGTTTACACAAATTAGAAGCCTTTTGTGACTGTGATTAATCAATCTATGTAAATGGCCTCGTTGTTTGGAGGAATAGGTTGCTTCACTAGTTCTAATACTTCTTTGAAGCAGAGATCAGTGAAATTTCTGTCAATGCTGTGACAATGGATGTCGTCGCTCTGACAACTGAGAATCAGCAGCCATATTTACTTTTACTTCTAACGTGCCTTTTCTATTCTTTTAAAGTTCAAATGTAGAAGGGGGGATGGGGTAAATGCTTGGGGGTTTAGCTAGCCATAACAATGTAGAAGTGTGAGAACTTAAGGACAGGGTCTGGTAAGGTTTTGGCGGCTGAGGGGCAGGTGAGAAAGCCCATGTCTTGAGTTAATTGGGGAATGTGATTTATGACAGCATTTGTGGGATAGGAATTGCAACGTTACTTTGTGTCTGGGGGGGAGGGAATCTCAGTTTTGGGTTCAACTATGTAAGTGCCGAAACTTTGTTTCCTAATAAAATGTTCTTTAAGGAAGAATTCTTGCCTTGAAGTTCTTTTACCGGTTTCATCTGTCGGAACCATGACAATTTCTTTTATGAGAATGACTAATTTTTGTAACTGATTGTCTCTGGAAGGGACAGCCATAATAGTCTGCTGTAGAGATCACTGAGATTACACAGCTGTAATGTAACACAATACGTATTTAACTGTTTGTGACTACATTCTTGCTGTTTATTAGGTGTGTTGGTCTTATCTTTTCTAAAGCCTGTTGTTTTCATTTTATTTTAGAAAGATATTACAAAGAATTAAGGGTCTGAGGCAGAGTGTAGGATGGACAACCAAAGCTTATAGGCAACACAGGCTCCAAGAATCATTTTTGCAGTCCCTAGAACTGCCTAAGTTTGTAGACAGTTTTCAGCAGCTCAGCCTTGGAGTAAAAAGATCAGGACAAATAATTTGGTAGAGTTAAGATGATTATTTTCATTTTACTTCCTAAAAGCTACTTAAATATTTCAATCCTACCGCTTTTGTAACAACTTTAGATTATCATCATGCCTTGCATTCCTCAAGGGTAACATTAATGAAATAATAAAAGTATGATCCTGGCTACAAAAGTTATTTCACTCCTTATCCTAGTGTGGCAGCTTGTTAGGAGGAAGCTGTTGGTTTTCTCTTGAACTTCAGGTAGTGGGATTTCAGTTTAAAAATTTCCCTCTCTCTTCCTCTCCTTCCCTCTTTCTTCTATGTAAGCATCCTTTCTGTATTTTGCATGTTATGTGGAGTTTTTAGAACAAATCACATCATGAGCTTGAAGTCAGAAAGAGTGAAAAGTATGCAGAAATGTTGTTTTTTGATATATTTGAATCTTCCACCCCTGACTTCAAAGAGTTTGGCCTGTGTACTGTATATAGATAAGATAAGATAAGATAACCTTTATTGTCATTTTTTTTACTGTGGGCACAACGGCACACATCAAAAATGAAATTTAGTTGCCCGATCTCAAAGTGAACACATACATGACACACACCTAACATACTATATACAACATATGTATAGACCCACACCCCTACATATACATAACAAATAAATATCTATCTTGAAAATATAACGGAAGGAGGAAGCTCTGCTCCATCTACAATTCTCTTCAAACTGACCCTTTGAGGAAGCTTAGGAGGAAAGCTATTGAGCGATCCAAACTGGCCATTCACACAAAAAGTCTCAGGTATTTCAACCATGTTCTCTTGATCCAAGTCACTGCGACACATAATAAATAGCTTAACATATATTCTTCCTCTATTATTTAATCATGCTTAATTCCAGGAAATTCAATGCAGTCTGGAAATGCCTTTAAAAAGAAATGTGCTAATCCTGGATTAGGAGTAGACAGTATGATGCCTTCTAGATGATTTGGATTGCAACTTCCATAGTCCTTTTGTATTGGCAATACTGGCTAGAACTATTGGGAATTAAAATGAAATATTTTTGAAGGGCATTAGATTGCCAATTTCTCAACTAGATACTCTATAAAGAAATATAGGTACTGTATCGCGACTTTTTTGCCATTGCCAGCAATGGGCTGGGCGCAGTTTCGCTAGGGGAAGAAGGATAGTCTGACCCTCAATCCTGCAGCCAACTAACTACTACTGAGAGTTGTTACAGTTGATGTAACCAGCAACTGAATCAGGTTGGTAAGAGCACTAAGAATTACCCATAAAGCATCAGGTTGAGGGTGTGATTATTTTCATTCATTCACAAATAGAAATCTGATTCCTGTTCCACATGGTTGAGGGAAAAATGAAATTGGGTTTTGACATGTATGGGTAAGCCTAGATTTGTTTTTTTAGATATTCTGTGTTTGGAACATGAATGAAAATATGCCTCACTTTCAAATTTCCAATACTCAAGCACTTTCATTTGCTGAATTAAAACAGAAAATAATTATGAAGAGTAGAACGATGTGAGTTAACATTATATAGTCTTAGAAGAATATTAGTCAACAGATTGAGTTTTTAGAATTCTTTCTCAACAATGAGGAATTCAACTACTTCTCTGCATAATCCATTCACATTTAGTGCATAATTGCATGAGAGAATTTCTTTCCTCTAACTCATATTCAAAAAATATGATTATTATAAAACATTCAACGAATCATTTGGCATTCTCTAGTATATTTATTAATGTATAATTTAAGTTTGTGTCTTATTTTCCATCCCTGGAGAAGGGGATGAAAAGCATCTAATGGATTGGTTTTTTAAAAAAATAAATAAATAAAGTAATATAACAGTTTAAATCTAATTATCTATACATAAATAGCAGTTGAAATGGATGAAGGTTTACAGAAGATTTCTTTAGTGTCTTAAACATTTAGAAAAGTAATATATACACAATAGTTGTTAAACTGAACAACATTTGAATATCAGTTAATAATCTTTTTTATTTTTTATTAATAAATAATCATATTTATTTATTTATCAAACTTCGTAACAGGCCATATCCCTCACAGAGGGGCTCTTTATATATCTTTATACAGTTCCATTAATGTGCATGGTGCATTTTTGCAGAGTAACAGCTGAAGGCTTTGCTCTGGACAAATTTAGTGTCTAAAACTCAAGATAAGTAAAGGATAGAAAGAGAGATGGAAGAAAGGATATGTATATGTTCTGTTCAGTTGACTATTAGCTTATACTCAGTAGAGAATAAAGACATTTTTATTCTCTTTAAAGTATGAGTTTATATAAAAAGAAAGGTGGTCAATACAATTACATCAAATGCAGGATACTTACTGGGTTTGTACAATGTATACAGACATCATAGCTCTTAAAACAAGACACAAAGTATTGGATTCAGCTTCAATAATATTTATCCAACTAAAATTGCTTTTCCTATAATTTATTTCCCAGTACTGTATGCATTTCCAAAGAATGTCAAGGTGGAGGTTTTAAAAATATATGTATTGAATTCTTCCCTCTCTAAATCGAATACAGTATGTCAGCTTCAATAAATCTGTGATAAGCCAGTGATTATTTAACAAGTGTGGAATGGAGGTTAGAAATTAAGGGCTGGAATCCTCCTCCTATCACTGACCCCAAGATTTCAAAGCTACTAACCAGAGACCAAACAAGCTGTAGTTGAGTAAGGTGACAAGTGATGGGACTTTCACCCAGCCATTTATTTCCATCTTGTTAATGCTTTTTCTTGGTTTGTGTGACCCCTGTGATTTTAAGATGGAGACAGGTTCCAATTCAACCCACACATATTTCCCCTCTCTCAAATTGCAGCTGGTCATTGTAAGAACTTTAAGTATGGATCCTGACAGTCCTACATACAATGAGCATGGGCTCAAAGGTAGCTACCCATTTTAATTTATAGCCCCATTCTCAAATTACAAAATTGAAAGGAGAGACTTGGAACTTTCTTATTTGTAGGATGTACATTTCATTTGGAGAATAGATTTCAGTGAAGTACTATCAGAATTCTGACAATTGTTAGCTATAAAATAGGATAGTCTGAGAGAATTTCTGCTGATTGGAACTGTGTAAGTGCTCCAGTAAATTTTAGCATCTCTATTCCAAAAATATGAAGGAAGGAAGATGCTATTAGCTCTGTGGATTCAGGATAAATCTTCTTTTCTCAATGTTGTTTTCCATTATTTGGTTCCCTACCTCTCCTGTAAATGATATGTACCCATTAGAGAGAAACACAATAGCTAAATCCTGTTTGGCACAAATGTAAATTAATAAGTCATTCTCCAGTGTATTTAAAAGAGAATAATTCAGTTGAATTACCCAAAGTTATTGGACATCATTTAAGAAGAAGAAACCTATCACCAGAAAGATGACATGGGAGAATGTAAAACTGAATAAATACGCAGACCATGGTTTATTTGCACATTTAAAATTATTTACTATCATTTCAATAGAAATAAATACATTACATCCTAGTGTGAAATAATATAATAGAGGATCTGAATACTTGTTTACTCTATTTTCCAAGGCTCACTTAGATGATCAACTCAAAGTCCTTACTTCTTTTTTGAAATTGAGGAGGTACTGGCCTTACCTGGCATCATTAGCAACCTCAAGTAGAGAGCCAGTTTGGTGTAGTGGCTAAGGTACAAGGCTAGAAAGCAAGAGCCCATGAATCTGATCATGCAGTATTGGAATTCAACATTATGCAAGCACAAGCAATAGAACACAGTCAAACTAGAGTCTTGGACTTTAAGAGAGCTAATTTCAATAAACTTAGAGAGAGCTTGGGAAGGATTCCATGGATGAGAATCCTCAAGGGAAAAACAGCTCAAGAAGCTTGGGAAATTTTGAAAAGTGAGATAATAAAAGCTCAGTCCAGCACAATACCAATAAAGAGGAAAAATAACAGCTCTCAAAAGAAACCAGCATGGCTGCATAAAGAACTCTCTGATAAATTGATAAAAAGGACAAGTATAGAAAGTGGAAAGAGGGGCACATAACTAAGTCAGAATATCAACAAATAGCCCGAGCCTGCAAAGATGAAGTGAGGAAAGCTAAGGCTCAAAATGAACTAAGGCTTGCGACCAAAGTCAAAAATAACAAAAAAAGCTTTCAACATGTAAAAAACAAGAAAACAGTGAAGGAAATGATTGGTCCATTAGTGGGGGAAAGTGGCAAGAAGGTGACAAGCAACAGGGAGAAAGCAGAACTATTTAACTAGTTTTTTGCATCTGTCTTTACACAAAGGGAAAAAACCAGACCAACCTATCAAAAATAGTGCCATAAAAAACAGAATAGCAACGCAAGTTAGATAGGCAAGAAAACAGTAAGTGAGCACCTGTCCAGCCTAGACGAGTTCAAATCACCAGGACCAGATGGATTACATCCCAAGGTTCTCAAGGAACTGGCAGACGTGATCTCAGAACCACTGAACTATATTTTTCAAAGATCCTGGAGCACTGGGGAACTACCAGAGGACTGGAAAAGAGCTGATGTAGTTCCCATCTTCAAAAAAGGAAAAAAAAATGGATCCAGGAAATTACAGACCTATCAGCCTGACCTCAATACCTGGGAAGATTCTGGAAAAGATAATCAAACAACGAATCAGCGAATACCTAGAGGCAAACAAAGTCATTACTAAAAGCCAACATGGGTTTGTCAAAAACAGATCATGCCAGACAAATCTTACTGCATTCTTTGACCAAGTGACAAAATTAGTGGATCAGAGGAATGCTGTGGATATAATTTACTTGGACTTCAGTAAGGCATTTGATAAAGTAGATCACAACCTACTACTTGATAAGATAGAAAAATGTGGGCTAGACAGCATCACCACCAGATGGATCCATAGCTGGCTGACTGGCCGTACTCAGCGTGTGGTCCTCAATGGAACCGCATCTACACGGAGGGAAGTGTGTAGTGGGGTGCCCCAGGGCTCTGTTCTAGGCCCAATGCTCTTCAACATCTTCATCAATTATTTGGATGAGGGGATAGATGGGGAACTCATCAAATTTGCAGATGACACCAAGCTGGCAGGAATAGCCAACACTCCAGAAGACAGGCCTAGGATACAGGAGGATCTGGACAGACTTGAACACTGGGTGCTATCTAACAAAATATCACAGTATATGTATGGGGGAGAGTTTGGAAAAAAAATAAATTAAAAAAAAAAGAAAATTCTGGACTGTGCAGAAATGGATAGACTCACACTGAGAATCAAAGAAAAAGAAGATACAGAATACTTTCAGACATGGAACCTATTTTATGAATGGCTGGAAAAATGAGATAGAGGGTAAGAACTTAACTTTTATCACTAAGCAAAAATCAATCCAGACAACACGTTGTTCAGTAAGCATTAATGAATTGTAGTGATAGAAAATTGATAAAATACTTTAAAAAAATAGAAAAAAAACCAAAAACATCTTCATCAACGATTTGGACGAGGGGATAGATGGGGAAATCATCAAATTTGCAGACGACACCAAGCTGGCAGGAATAGCCAACACTCCAGAAGACAGGCTTAAGATACAGGAGGATCTGGACAGACTTGAACACTGGGCGATATCTAACAAAATGAAATTCAATGGTGAAAAAAGTAAGGTTCTACATTTAGGCAAGAAAAACCAAATGTACAGGTATAGTATAGGTGGTACTTTGCTCAAAAGTAGTAACTGTGAGAGGGACCTCGGAGTCCTAGTGAAGAATCACTTAAATATGAGCCAGCAGTGTGCTGCAGCTGCCAAAAAGGGCAACACAGTGCTGGGCTGCATTAACAGAGGGATAGAATCAAGATCACATGAAGTATTAATATCACTTTACAATGCCTTGGTAAGGCCACACTTGGAATACTGCATCCAGTTTTGGTCACCACGATGTAAAAAAGATGTTGAGACTCTAGAAAGAGTACAGAGAAGAGCAACAAAGATGATTAGGGGACTGGAGGCTAAAGCATATAAGGAAAGGTTGCTGGAATTGGGTATGTCTAGTTTAATGAAGAGAAGGACAAGGGGGGACATGATAGCAGTATTCCAATATCTCAGGGGCTGCCACAAAGAAGAGGGAGTCAAGCTATTTTCCAAGGCGCCTGAAGGCAGGACAAGAAGCAACGGGTGGAAACTAATCAAGGAGAGAAGCAACCTAGAACTAAGGAGAAAGTTGCTGACAGTTAGAACAATTAACCAGTGGAACAACCTGCCTCCAGAAGTGGTGAATGCTCCAACTCTGGAAGTTTTTAAGAAGAGACTGGACAGCCATTTGTCTGAAATGGTATAGGGGGTTGGACTAGATGACCTCCAAGGTCCCTTCCAACTTTATTATTATTAAAAATTCTAATCCTGCCTTAGCCCTGAAATGGTGATGCAATGATTCAGTGGTTAAGACACTGGAAAGCCGGCAGCCAGATTCAAGATCCAAGGTCCATGCGACAAGGTGAGCTCTCATTCTCGGCCCAGTTCCCGCCAACCTACCAGTTCAAAAGCATGCAAATGTGAGCAGATAAATAGGTACCACTTCAGTGGACAGGTAACAGCACTCCATGATGTCATGCTGGCCACATGACCATGGAAATGTCTTCAGACAGCTCTGGCTTAATGACCCTGAAATGGAAATGAGCACCATCCCCTATAGTCAGCAAGACCTAGCAGAGTAAAATCTGCAGGGATTCCTTAGCCATGAAAACCCGTTGGGTGACTTTGGAGCAATCATCTCTCTCGGCCCAACTCACCTCACAGGGTTGTTGTGGGGAAAATAGGAGGAGGAAGTTGCATTGGATATGTTTGTCACCTGGAGCTATTTGTAAAAATAATAAAGGCAGAATGTAAATAAATAATAAGTAGCATGGTCCAAAGCTCAATTAACTCCATGGCCATCTAATTATTGAAACAAACTATAGCAACTTCGTGATGTTTTCCAATGCTTTCTTGCAGCTTATATTTTGTTTTGTTTTCCCAGAGGAACTACAGTCTCTTGTGAAGAAGCTGCCAGTGGATCTCTTCTTGAACATAACTGCCATCTCTCAATATTGGGCAACAGATGTTGATATTCAGCATCGCTATCAAAAATTGGGCATGACTTTGAAGATGCTATCCAAGAAAAGCCATCGGAATGTCCGACGCCTTTTCAATCTAGCTAAACGCTGCCCCAGGCAACCTCGCTTCAAACTCCTAAAGGAGAGGTTAGTTAAATTAAGAAACAAATGTGATAGTTGCATTGTAAATTTTAATCCTCCAGATGGTTTGACATACACATCTCCAGTCAGGGAGAATATTCAGAGAAAAGATAATTGTAGGTGAAAATTAGGGAATGATTCATTTGGAGGTAACCTATACTAAACCCATTCATGAAGTGTTTTGAAATCTAGGTGGAATTGACTTTTGGGAATATTTCTGGATATAATTTTTGCATGATTGCTGCAATCTACCATGAAATTTCAGATAAGCTTTGGGATATTAGCCACTTAATGCAGAAGGAAAATCAATGGAATTATAGTCAACAATCTCTTATCTTCAGTCTCTGCCACCTGATTTTGCATAGCAGTGGAATATCAAGTGTATTACATACATATCTGTGCAGGTATTTCTGAAACTGCCCACATAAAAAGTAAACATTTCCTTGTACATTGTACCAGCACGTAGGCAACTGTTTATATTTACTCTAGGGAAGCAGTGATCTGTATGTTATGATAGGAAGAACCAATTAAAGTTCTGGCTTTTTATATCATGTACATGCTAAAACATAGTGTTGGAGTGTTTTACTAGGAGGCAAACTGCGGTGGCTATCTCAGATACCAGACTGTGGAGGGGGTGGCTACTAAGATCCAGAATGTAGAAAATTGTTGCTGGGGCAAATGTATTCCTTCTGTTCTAAATGCACAGAGGTGCAAGAAAGTATGATGGTGAAGAAAGAAAGGCACAAGAGATATAACAAGAAAAGGTGAGAAGAAATAACAGAAAGGATAAACTTAGGGAAAGAGGAAGGAGAAAGACCCTCTTATATACAGTACTTCTCCAGTACCCCCAGGATCATAGATGGATGAATAAAAGCTTCTCACAGAGTTGCTTCTTTGAATCCACTTGAGGAGAATGGACAGGGACACGGTAAGAAATATTAGTAGAAGGCACTTGTCCTTAAGACACTAACATCATTCTATTTTAGCCCTGCTACCACCCTGCTTATTTTTTTTAGTGTTGAGGGGCACCATAGGTGGCACAGAACAACAACAATGAATGATAAGGGGAAAAAACATCTGAGATAATATTCAAAAAGAGGCAAAAAGCAAAGGAAGTCTTTTAACTCTGCAGAATTCTTAAGATACAGAGGCAGAAATGTTCATGACCCTTCTAGTTAGTCCAAGTGCAGTTGACCTAACAAATACTTTCAAATGGATATAACTAAGCACATTTCTGAAGATAAGTGCAGGTCAGAGAAGAGTTGGTGAGGATACAAGAAACATCTACTGTTAAATTAAATTTCTTAAATCTACAGTAGATTAATCAAGACTATAGGCTTATCTGAGCACTCACCATGTACTTCAGAGGTTAGAACATCTGAAAAATTTCATGCTCCTCCAAAACTATAAAAATAAGATGTTTCAGTTTGTCCTAATATAAAATTCCTAGCAGTGGGAAAGTAGAGATGCCATAGCTTTTGTTGCAAATGCAACAGCCAGAAAGGACTGGAAAAGTCTGGAACACAAACTTGGTGTGCCATGAAAAGTCAGTAAATCACCAAAGAGTTTTCCATAAATGGAAACAGTTTAAGTGGACACCAAGATTAAAGATTGTTGTAGGTTATCAGCTTCAAGAGACAAAATGCTCTGAAAAGATTCATTACAATTGTGCAAATGCTTGCTTTCCCAAAGCTAGCACTGTGTGACATTTCACATCAGTTGTGTGCGTCAAACAGTGGACGTTTTCTTAAAATTTAAAATTCATAGCTGGGTTTATGCTATATTCCAAATGTATCTAAGAAGAGTTACAAATTCTACACAACCCTAAACATTGAAAAAAAATGAAATAAAACCATACAGTTACAACAAAAGTCAAAAAGAAGATTGAGGCAAATATAAAATCAGCAAGGTATTATTATATCATGATTCTGAACAGCATATCTGACATCAGTCATAGGAAAATGAGAATTGATTTATTTTGTAACAGCAACAGAAGCTAGTGAACATATTCCTGCTATAGGGCAATTATAGAGCATGTTCTGGTACTATAGGAACTACTGATATGGCAAATGTACTTCTTAGAAAGCTGGAAGATAGAGGAATTACAATCGCTGACATATGAAGTCAGGACTATGATTAAGAGTACACAAAAGTAGGAGTGTACTGCTATGGTTAAGTACACAAAAGCAGGAGCAGAGTTAAACTCTTTTTTTAAAAAAATCCCTTGTAAATTTCCTCCATTGAGTTTGCTTGTCAGTGATGCTGCATCAGCTTTTATCAAGGTTGCTGAATTTTTAAAAGTAATATCTATGTGTTTTCTGCATCAATCTCTCTGTAGGAAATTTTGAAACAATATATTGGAACTTCCTCTGTAACACTAAAAGCACAGAGTGCCATATGATGGGAAAGTTAAGTTGAGTTGGTGAATCTTATCAAACACCAGGTTGGGAAGACAGATGATGACATAGTTTAAATTAAGGAGAATGATCTTTAATAGGAATTGTTTGTGGAAAAACAGTGGGAATCAGCAGAAACATCTAATTTCATATTTCTTTATGGCTTAATGATTGAAATAAATGTAAGCAAGAGATTCTAACTCTGAAAGAAAGAAAAAGATGGGCCAGCTAGAGAAAATATAGTCAAACCTGTAATCTTGCCAATCAGATGATGACTGCGTAGAAGTTACCACTCACTTAAGCATACAACAATCACTGAAAAAAAATCATTATGAGACATGGGATAATCTCATTAAAATCCCTAAACACAAGTAGAAATATTTAACCAGATACTACATTGTGTGATGCAGTCAGCTGAAAAACATTTCCTGTAGCTCAAAGAGTATAACAATACATTTAAGATGATAAATGATATTCTAAAATTCCTCTAGGTATCTGAAAAATATACACAAACAACGCAAGGCACATTACTAACAATACTGAGACATGACATATTCAATATTAATGAAAGTGATTTGGGAGATAAATTGAAAGCCTTTTCAAGATTGAATCAATAAATAAAGGCTCTTTGATCAGTGTCATCACCTTCCTTTATTGCTCATTCACCATCCATGTATGCTGAGGTGTCCAATACACTATGAAAAGCTTTGGTGAGATAACAACACTATCTCTCCAGAGGTCTTCCCATTAGTCCCTGAAGAAATTTTCAGTATTTCTGGTGGCAACAAAGTAAATTTTTCAGGTTCTCCAATGACATTGTGATCATCAAGTTCCAAGAGGAAGACCCAAAGAAGTGGGCAGGGACCTCAGAGCTCTGAGTTCAGCCATCTCTGTGTTTGATCAGTGTCCTTCTGCTAGCCAAGAGTTTGTTTGTTTGTTTGTTTGTTTGTTTGTTTATTGATTGATTGATCACATTTCGGAACCACCAATGTCCCTCAAAGAGGGACTTATGGTTTGGTCTGGGCATAGATCTGTGAGAGATGGGTTGTTAATACTTAAGTAGTAGTTTATTGCTTCCTCAAGAAGCTGTCATTGAACCCAACCATTTTGCATAATTTTCATTCTGTTTTCAACCTTCCCTTGTTAAGGAAGATTGTCGAGATGGAAGTTGCACTGCAGCTTCACAGAATCCTGGAGAAAGTGGACCTATTTTAATCAGGTTTCAGGCAGCACTTGTCTTTTAGAACACCATCCCAGATTGGCTCCAAACCTCCTGGCCTTTTGGAAAGCTTTTAAGAGCTGGCTGTTTTCCTGGGCATGGGAATTGGGAGGTTTCCTTTAGTTTCCTTTTTTTTTTTTTTGCTTAGCTTTAACCCCATAAAATTAGTCCTCCAAGTAATGAAAAATCCCAAAGCAGGAGCAGAATGGCATAATACTATAAGAAATGTGCCATAGCTGTTAAGTGTGGAACCTCAAAAAACTGAAAGCACAGAAGCTTTGAGTAACACAGCAAATGATGGAAAAGCAAATACTAACAATTTCATTTAGTGACCAAATCTGAAATATAAAAATTCACCGCAGAACCAATATTAATGTTATCTTCAAAATGGCATAAAAATTAAAGTATAAATTTGTGTGCCATGTTTTACATATGGAAGACAATGGGTGTGAAAGACATATTAGTGGACCTACAACTTTAGATACACACAAGGTCGATGAAAATAGGAAAAATCTTGTACCCAGTTGGTACACTGTAACATTGGACTATATGCACTATAAAGACCAGATGGTATTGTTGATTTGGGCAATGAACCCACCTGAATGAATTACAACCACCAAAGTGGCGAAGTTCTGGAATGCTTCTCTTTCCAAGGGCTGTTCCTCTGCCCAGACTTTTAAAGTTGCCCAGGAAGCAATGAAACTTCTCCAAGTGAAGTTAAACAAAATCCCCATAATGACAGAGAAGAGTCAGGATGGCCTTGCATTCATCTCAGTACAGTCCTTGACTTACAACCATTCATTGGAAGTTACAACAGCCCTGAAAAAAGCCTTTCACATTTACGACCATTGCAGCACCCTTGTGGTCACATGATCAAAATTTGGATGCTTGGCAGCTGGCATGTTTTTATGACAGTCTCAGTGTCCCAGGGCCATATGACCACCTTTTACAACCTTCTGACAAGAAAAGTCAATGGGGAAGCCCCTTAATGGTCATGTTACTAACTTAACAACTGCAGTGGTTCATTTAACAACTGTGGCAAGAAAGGTCGTAAAATGGGGCAAAACTCCCTTAAGAACTATCTTGCTTTTGCAATGGATATTTTGGACTCAATTGTGGTCATAAGTCAAGGACTAAAGCATGAATTGCACAGACTGCAGACTTTCAGAAGGTTTTCAAATCTTTGCACCCAAGAAACTACGGAAAGCATAATTTTGATTATTCAAATAGATAAAATTCCAGCACTTCATCTGAAAAAAGAAAGAAAACAGAAAGTGTTATGTTTGTCCTTTAGTCATTTAAAAGTTACTTGAAATGTTTGAATAGGTATTTTAGTGGTACATTCTCCCCTACTATTGTAGTTGCAGAACACTACCATGAAAAAAAGAAAACAGGATGAAAGATATTTGAGAACTCTCTGGGTTTTGGGCCACGCAAGGAGCACAGGGGTGTAGTTTGAGCAATTCCCAACTTTAGAAACTAAAATACTGCAGCCAGGCTAGCTAAAACAGACCTACTGCTGTTTGCATTAGGATACAAATATGATGAATAACAGGAGAGAATTAAAGAAATGGAGCTGAAATATGACTAAACACTTACAGTAAGTAGATATGAAAATAAATGTGCAATTTATTTTTACTAACTTTTATTCAGTGATTTCCAAAAATGGGGTTATATGTTTGTATTTTAATTTACCTAGCAGAATAGTAAGTCTGTTCAATACTGAAGCTGCTTTCTCTAACAATTCTGTAGAGATCAGAATAGATTTGGAACCAAGGTTGACACATGCTGGTGGGATATAGTCTTCCAGCTAATCCTACCATAAGAATTCCCACTAATTTTATGTGACTGTTATTTTTAATGCTTTATTTTTTTAAAAAGTAATGAAACCTGTCATCTCTACCAATTTATTTGCCATATAATTGTTGACTGGCTCTTCAGCTTTCATTAAATAGAGGTTGGGTGAGTGGCTGAAGAGTCAGGGAGAATATTCCCTAGTAATGATTGATGCAGATATTACTAAGACAATCAAGGCTGAGGGCACAGTTCTTCTATCTCCTGCTGCAGTAATGACACACTCACACACATCCTTCATCAGTCTGACTAATGATCTGGAACACACACACACACACACACACACACACTTTTTTGTGTCTATGCCTTTGGGTCAGTTTTTGACTCTGGCAACTGCCTGGACAAATCCCTGCAGTTTTCTTGGCAAGATTTCAGAAGTGATCTGCCACTGCTTCCTTCCTATGATTGAGACAGAAGGACTGGCCCAAGGTCACCCAGCTGGCTTTGAGTCCAAGGTTGGACTAGAACTCACAATCTCCTGGTTTCTAGCTGATGCCTTAATCACTGACTGGCTTTCCAGACTATATTGTAGGTTTTTATATATCATTCAAATGCGTGATTTACTGGACTTATCTTTAAAACTGGAAAAGCCATGTTTCTTGTTGCTTGCAATTTTTCCTAATATACACATGGAATTTTGTCATTAGCTTTTATAATATGGACTTTTCAAAACACAATTATATTTAATAGATATTTTTTTGAATGCAGCTGTTGCAAATATATATTATGGTTTAGGATGCATCTTTCTTAAAAGTGCTTTTGTTGGAGGGAGGGATGCATCTGTGTATTTGTGCACATGGAAAATGATGAGTGCTAACATGCACCATGTTTTGTTGGCTGTTCATCACCACAACGATGAATCTGCTTGGAGACTATACCATTTTGCTCCTACTAAAATTTGTGGCAGTGGTTTTTTCCATCCTTATTCTCCACTTCTTAGTAGATATTGAAAGAATATCATCAATATTTGGAGTAGCTCAATGACTCTCCATATGTTCCCCCCTATCCCTCCACAAATTCATATGGGGAGGGGCAGAAAAGGATTTCAGGGAGACTGAGAAGTCCTGGAGAATGCTTCTTTTGTACTTGGGAAATGGAAAACTCTCTTTTATCCTTATTCCCAAAACAGCCAAAAAAAATTCTACCTTATCTCTCATGCCTCATGGTTAGGGGAACCAATCTGTCATTTTTCTGAGGAGTCTGTCTGCCCTGTCTTCTGTTTGTCTCTTGGTTTAACTTAGAGAATGGAAATGCTAGAATTGATTCACAGTCTGCTACTATTCACATTGTCTTTTTAATTAAATCATAGCTCATAAATGAATCGTGATGCAATGATGTGATCATATTATTTTTTTTTATTGAGACTTAAATTGCATGTTAATCAGTGCATTAGTGACCTTAAGAAAATGAAAACTGCAAACTGAGAATTATAGCAAACAGCCAAATATGTAAAATGAAAAATAGAGCTGTAGTTGATTGCAGTGGTATAAATTTAGTGAAGGCAGGCAGAAGGTGTCTATTAGGCACTCCTTTACCTCCCATTCCTTATCCTACTACACCTTCAACAAACATGGGCATTATGGGTAGAGCTATCATATCTGGACTACAAAACTGATCTGCCACTAGATGGCAGCAAAAACATTGTAGTTTTCTGAATCCCTGTGCTCCCACCTCTAGTGGTCCTCCAGATTTTTGCAGGTCAGATGTGGGACCCCAAGTCTAGAGCCATAGCAGGAGAATGATGCAGAAACAGAACAAAGGAAGAAAGGCCTGCTGCTGCCATTGCTGGTCTATAGGTTCTTGTCACCTTAGCAACAGCAGAGTGGTAGTAGTGATCTCAGAGATTGCTGCTGGATGCTCTCTTCTTCTCTTCTCTTCCACTATCTTGCAAAGGAATGAGATGAGAGACAGAGAGAGTAAGCATATTATATCTGGGGTGCTGCAATTGTTGGATGGCAACAAAACAATTAAAAAAATTATAACCCTTTGTTGCCATTTATTGGTCATCTACATTTTTGCACCCCAGATATGTTTTGCCTTAGAGAGAAAAACTTTCAGGTGACAGATTGAGGAATGGAGGAGGTAGAAGTGCCGTACAGTCTGCTCTACAGGCTCAGCTATAGTCTGAATGGGCAGGGAAAATACATCCCCCTCCCCGAATATGATGGTTGAACAGGAGCAGGGAAGGTATATTTCAGGCAACTGAGGAAGTGAAAATGGACCCTTCTGTAGTTGCATAAAAGTGACCATACAACCCTCCTCTTCCCTTTCTCCCATGTAGCCTCAATTGCCAGAGCACGGGGGGGAGGAAGGGGGGAAAAGTTTTCTGGGACTCTTAGTCTTCCCTCTTGAGGAGTGGTCTGAACCTTTTACTGCATCCAAAATTGTCTGAAGGCTCCCAGTTCCTCTGGCTTTGAATTCTCACCTCAAGTCTGTAGGATTGCATTTGCCCAGCCCCTGCAAAGGAAAATATTTCTATTTAGCTTATGGACTGAAACTTCTGGTCTGGATTTTTTTCATTTCTTTATTAAATCTATATGCCACCTATCTCACTATCAAGTGACTCTGGGTGTCATAAAATAACAATGTTAAATGATTAGAATGTTAAAAACATTAAAAACATTGAGCATTTAGACAGATTTTAGATATTGCTCATTTGTTTTTATTTCAACTTGAATTAATAATTACAATTCCATGAAGGATATTACAATGTAAGATTTCTCTTTAGGGGGAAAAATCCATTTCCTTATGCTCTGGGGAATGAGTTGATGAAACATAAAATCTGGCTAGATCAAATGCTCACATTTCTCTCTGTTTCCCTTCTTCCTCTAGGCCTATGACCTACTGGTGGAGCCGCGTTCAGTCCCTCCTTTACTGCAGTGAGGCCTCTGTGCTAGGGACATTTGTTGAAGAAAGCCGCAGCTGCATCTGCCCTAATGATCAGCCCTCTTGTCAGGTCACCATCCCCTGTGTTGTAGGAGAAGGGCCAGAATGTGCTGCCTGTGCAGAAGATAATATCACTCAGTGTGGATCCTGCAACCCTGGCTATAGCCTCACGTTGGGGTTATGCCGCCCAGAGGTGGCAGAATCTCTTGAGCATTATCTAGGGCTAGAAACAGACTTGCAGGACTTGGAGCTCAAATATCTTCTGCAAAAGTGGGACAGCCGCATTGAAGTACAGTCAATCTTCATTAGCAATGATATGCGCCTGGGGACTTGGTTTGATCCTTCCTGGAGGAAGAGGATGTTGGTGACACTGAAAAGCAACAAGTACAAGCCAAATTTGGTCCACCTCATGCTGGCCCTCTCCCTTCAGATCTGCCTCACCAAGAATAGCACCTTGGAACCAGTCATGGCCATCTACGTCAACCCCTTTGGTGGTA
The DNA here is from genome assembly GCF_001527695.2 of Protobothrops mucrosquamatus. Taxonomy (NCBI): domain Eukaryota; kingdom Metazoa; phylum Chordata; class Lepidosauria; order Squamata; family Viperidae; genus Protobothrops; species Protobothrops mucrosquamatus. The sequence continues at coordinate 895,341 of NW_015387027.1, forward strand.
GCCATTCCGAGAGCTGGTTTATGCCTACCAATGAGACTGGCTTCCCTGACTGGGAAAGGACTAATGTAGATGCCTCTGGCCAATGCCAAAACTGGACTCTCACTTTAGGCAGCAAGTGGAAGACCTTTTTTGAAACAGTCCATGTCTATTTGCGGAGCCGCATCAAATCTCTTAATGACAGCTCTAATGAAACCATCTTTTATGAGCCTTTGGAAACTGATCCTTCTAAGAACTTAGGGTATATGAGAATCAATAGTTTACAGGTCTTTGGCTACAGCCTGCCATTTGAGTCTGATGCAATTCGGGACCTTGTCCTTCAGCTAGATTACCCCTATACACAAGGCTCACAGGACTCTGCTATATTACAACTGATTGAGATCAGGGACCGAGTGAACTGTCTCTCTCCACCTGGGAAAACCCGCATCGATCTTTTCTCTTGCTTGCTTCGGCATAGACTCAAGCTGGCCAACAATGAAGTGAGTCGGATCCAGTCTACCCTGCAGGCCTTCAGTGCCAAGCTGCCAAACCCAGTGGAATATGAGACTGGAAAACTCTGCAGCTAGCCTTAGGAGTGAGTAGGGCTATTTCTGTAACCCTGGAGAGGAAAAGAATCTGCAACAATCAAAGGCCTTATTTTCATGTCAGCCATTAAATTCCACGAGACAGCCAACAATCTGCCTATTAGATTCAGGTGATTGCAGGCTCTGTGAACTTTAGAAATAGTCATGGCACACCAGTCTCTGGAATAGTTTACCTAAGAAGAGGCCACAAGGCACTGCCGCTGCAAATATCGTACTCAAACACTGAACAGGTCATCTTTTTCCCTTTCTTGCTGATTACTGAGAACATGCAAGAAACTATGAAGGAACTGTAGAATGGGAAAAAGGAAAGTGACTGAAAGCAGCATGACAGGAATGGCATAAAGTCCTTTGCTCTGTTTCTGGCAATTTTCACTAGTAAGCCCTTAAACAGATGGAGAAGAAGGGTTAGATATGATTCTTGCAGGGGTTTCAAGAAAGTCTGGTTTGAAAACCCTCTTTAGTCTTTGCTTTCCTTGATACTGTTTACTTTTGTATTCTTTTTATGGGTGTTTCTAACAATGGCATGGGCTTGATATTCTCTGTGTTCTCTTCTAAAGCCACCATCCTAAGCACATCTTTCTTGGAAGGTAGCTCCATCTCTTCTCAGTTGGACAAATACCTTTCAAAGAAAGAACTTTAGAGATCAAGTTTCAACTGACTCACCATGTCCCTGCTTCACTTTTTCGTTTCATTCCTGGAGCCATTACATTAGGGTGCAAGCAGTTCAGTGACTAATATCATTTGGGATATGAAAAGTATGCCTAAATTATCTCTTTCTCTTCTTACTATGGAACACATCACACTTGTCTGTCCCTTTTAATCACCTGATTCTCTCATATGTGGCTGATTTTATAGGAAATTACAAAATTTCCATCCAGGAAAAGTGATGCAGAGACAATTGTTCTTTAATATACAGTATATTTGGAACCTGTTTGGTTTGGCAAACAATATATAGTGTCCAAATATATAACAATATATATTGTTTCCAAATACATATTTGGAAATTGATGTTAAACACAGTATATAAATTTACTTATATATATATGGAAATTGTTGTTATATATTTGGAATTTGTTTGGTTAGGCAAACAGTATATTGTCTCCAAATATATAACAATATATATTGTTTCCAAATACATATTTGGAAATTGATGTTAAATACAGTATATAAATTTACTTATGCATTTGTTTAAAATGATTAGCTTTTTAAAAAAGCATTTGATTTTTGCAATTTAAAAACAAATTGGAATGGAACATTCCATTTCCTTGTGTATACTGCTGCACACATCTTAGCCAAATTTATGTTTTATCATATTTTATGATGGGGAGAGAGAGACACTCTAGAAGAAGAAGAAGAAGAAGAAGAAGAAGAAGAAGAAGAAGAAGAAGAAGAAGAAGAAGAAGAAGAAGAAGAAGAAGAAGAAGAAGAAGAAGAAGAAGAAGAAGAAGAAGAAGAAGAAGAAGAAGAAGAAGAAGAAGAAGAAATAGAAAGGAAAGCAGTAAACAATCAAAATACTTTACATTATTTCTTTAATAGTCTGCAATTTGTGCAATGTGTGAATGTGTTCTCCATTCATAAATGCAAGGAAGAAGACCTTTGAATCCAGAGTAACAGCTAAATTTATTTCAGCAATAACTTCGGTGATTAAACAACACATTTGTGTACTTAATTTCTCCTGAACTTGCAAAGCAGACAAAATAGAAGTGAAGTTATTGCTGCAATAAACTACTGTTGTTGGAGAGTGTGAACATGTCCCTACTTAGGTCAGGAAATTGAAAGACAGTTTTGTGAACAGAATGAAAGATGCTAAGATGGAATTCAGATAAATACCTTTTTCTTGTGTAAACCCCTGTCTCTCTTTCTTCAATTTCTGTGATACTAGTTAATAGGGGAGTTGACTTCATAACCATCCAACAAGCTTGTACCAAATCAAGGGTGTTATTGTCCGAGGCAGCTGCCTTATTTCAATGGTATCACATACTTTAGAGATAAGCACATATCAGGAACATTAATTGTAGGATTTAATTATCCAGGGTTGGGCACTGAAACTGCTGTGAAAAGCACCTCTCATTCTCTTCTTACCATTCTCAAAGGGGTTACAACTTCTCCTTTACTTTCATCCTGTTTCCTTGCCAGTTGCAATAATCTGGCTTCCTATGGACAGTCTAGCTCAGTGGTTCTCAACCTTTTTAATGCCGCGACCCCAACCAGTCGTAAGTCGAGGACTAAACCGGTCGTAAGTCGAGGACTACCCAACCGGTTGTAAGTCGAGGACTTTCCCTGCCCAGGAGCGCCACGCATGCGTGGTTCCGCCCCCTGCGCCGGCCGAGGCGTAGCTGGCAAGCGGCAGAGACGGAGCAGGCCGACCACCAGCTGGCCCAGCCCAAGGGAGGTAAGGCACCCGCCGGAAAAGGGGAAAAAATGGTGGACAAAAAAAATGGCAGACAGCCTTGCTTGGCGACCCCCGTGAAATGGTCGATCGACCCCAGATGGGGTCCCGACCCACAGGTTGAGAACCACTGGTCTAGCTAACCTGTTTCTAATCAACAGTGATGTGCACTCACTATGTTTCCCCAATACTGGACTCAATACACAGGATAGCTATATTGACCCCTCTTGCTTAATGCCCTCCCTCTCATCCTTGATACCTTTTCTCAAGAGAATAATGTGCCAAATGAAAACAGAAAAATCCGATTGCTGCTACAGCAATACCATCTCATTCTTATTTCCTTATTTCCCTCCCCTCCTACACATACACACTTCCTAGTATCTTTAGTGTAGCTGATCCTTTGTAATCACAGAAGTATTGATGATGGAACTTTAAAGTCCAGAGCCTGGATACTTCCAGATAAAGCTTTTCTTATCCAATTGTTCTGCTTCATTCATAAAATATGACAAGGGAGTCCAGAATATTATTATGTCTCTTTTGTAACACACACATACACATGGCCATTTTCTCATTGGGTTTTCTTGCATCTTTTTTCTAATAAAAAACAATAAGGAGGGAAAAACAAAATCACTGCAGGAACTCTTTTGATTGGTAGCACTAAAGAGCCTTCTGTCTGGAAGCATCCATAGCATACTCTATCAGTTAGAAGAGGTAAGCAAGAAAAGAAGAACTGCTTGCATGCCTCACCTGTAATTTTCCCTGCAGTGTCAGCAGACTGTCTAGGAACACAAGCATACAACACAATGTTGTGATATGTGGAATATAACTTTATGTGATAAGCTGCTCTTCCTGATCCTGGTCTGCCTAAAGATTGCACTATGTAGCATTAAGCAGATTTGAAACCAAGCCTCTTCTCAGACCAGTTTACTTGCTGCAGCATTATAACGCACCTTCTTTGATCTGAAATTTGAAATTTTTGAGAGATGCTGAAATTAGCAATTAAGCTGCCCTCTTGAAGGATGTAAGAATTTCTAAACATTTTACTGCAAAGGGTACCTATAATTTTGCTGTAAATCCCAGCCACTCCCCCCCCCGTTTCACATCTGCTACCATGTTTGCATGCCAAGAACAACCTATTAGTGTGATTTGCCAGGTAGCTGCACACTCTGGTTACATTCTTGTAATACACACTTAGTGCTTGTTCTAGCTGCACCCCAGGAGAACTCACCTGCCTGTCATGAAATTGAATACACAACACTGTGCTCATCTGCACTTGGGGAAAAAAATCCTAAGTACAATGTTGATAGAACATGCTCTAGTTAACAATCCAGTGGAATCATAAGGAATCTAGGAGAACAACACAGCCAGTACATTTTCTTTAGTGCATAAAGCCATCATAATTAAAGCTCACTTAGCAATTTTGCCTTTTCTTGGAAAACTCTAATGTAAAGGATTGGACAGTCTTTTTTAATAGCGTCTATGCTCTTCTGATCTTTTAGATTAGAGATACTAATAGTTTAATTGCTTTTCTGATCTTTTAGATTGGAGATATTGAAGTGACAATCTATGGGATTCTTTCATTCCCATCTCAAAGCAAGCTGGCTCTCTACCACCTGTTTCATCTTGAAAGCACAAAGCACTCTTCTAAGGAGGAAGCCAGAGATTATCCCCAAGATTTTCCTGCCAGACAGCATAAGTTCTCAAGCACTTCTGGGTACTGAAATCATTGTTTTCAGGAAACATGCCAAGAGGAAATAGATACCATGGCAGCTGAGTAACTTGACTGGATCCCAGTGACAACACAGAGAATATTTTCCTGTGTGAATTAGGTAGCAGTGGTCATGACAGGATTGTGCAAAGTCTAATTAGTCAGCAACTAGTCTTTACTGGAAAGGTTCAGGCAGAGATTTAGATTGTGTCCTACCATCTGACTCTAGGCAGAGAACAAGGAGAAATTATCAGGAGATCAGCCATATCAAACCTCATATACATAGGGCAGAATGGGTCAAACGAACCCTTCTAAAAGCTTTCAGGGCAGGTCTGCAAAGATCTATCTGCCTGCAAGGACAATCTGATAATAGAGGAAAACATGTCTTGGATCTATCTGCCTACAAGGACAATCTGAAAATAAACAAAAATATGTTTTGGATGGTCTCACAAGCACAGCTATGTTTTAGAAACAAAGACTGAATAACCTATGTAAATCTGTATTTTGGGATGTCCCTTCTGTCTCATATTAAATCTTAAGGTTGTTTATGGGTAGGTGTTTGTGGTTTCTGCTCCACTGAAACAGGACTTGGATTACTGTTAATATTCATTCCATATTTATTTTAATCAAAGTTGTCAAGCAGCTTGATAATACAGGTAGTCCTAACTTACAATCATTCATTTGGTGCTACTTGGAAGTTACAACGACACTGAAAAAAAGGGACTTACACCTGGTCCTCACAGTTATCACTGTTGCAGCATCCCAATAGTCATGTGGTCAAAATTCAGATTCTTGGCAACCAATATATTTTTACGCTACTGCAGGAAGATGTGAATGCCATTTGAAAGCTTCCCAACTGGTTTCTAACAAGCAAAGTCAATGAAGGAAGTCAGATTTGCTTAACAATTGTGTGATTCACTTAACTGCAGTGATTCACTTAGCCATTGTGGCAAAAAGATCATAATATTTAGTGTAACTCACTTAACAACTGCCTTGTTTAGCAAATGAAATTCTGGTCCCAACTGTGGTCATAAGTCAAAGACTATAGGGTCAATGATAACTTGCCACAACCAACTTGCTACAGCTAAGTTGCTGTGGCCAACTCTCGTGGAACAACTTGCCATGGCCAGCTTGCCATTGGACAAGTTGCCATGGGAGAAAAGCTACACTAATATCGAAGAAATACTGGAATAGAATCATTAAAGAAAGGATGACAAAGGAGGAACAAAATGAAATGTGAATGGCAAAAATTAGCTGTGTAAGTTGACCATGGCACATGGCACATTAGCGGATTGTTCCATTCCACAGTACATATAAATTAAATTAGTATAATGTATCTATGATAAACCATCACAAAACAGATGTGGTGGCTTAGCTGTAAGGAGCTGGATTCAAAAGTCCAAAATGTTTCATTCAAAGGCAGGAAAAGAAGCCTTTAAATCCCCTTCTTAGAAAAGCTAAGAGGGTTTGCCTTGTGAAGTTGTCCTTTAACTGTGAATGAGTTGTTCCGAATGCAACAGTCCTTCCCCTTTCATTGAAGAGAAGACTCCCTTCAGGAAATATCAGCAGCAAGAGCTTTCATCAAGTTGCAATCATTCGTTTTGCAGTGGGAAAGCTCTGCACCACAACCTTCTAGGGGTTATGACCATTCTGTTTTTGTCAAACCCTGTGAATACAATTAGCACTGAATAGGTTTTAGAGAGACAGAAATTGACCTGAAGCAGGAATTCAAGAGCAGATACAAGTACTCTGTTGCCCTTAGATGCATTATGGAAATGATGAAATGGAAATTATAAGAATTGTGAGTAATATAATTTAGAGGATATACAGTCTACAAAGTCCAGTAATGATGATGATGATGATGATCAAGTTTTTACAAGATAGCATTAATTAGGTGTGAATTCCCGTGAATTCAGTTTTGAATAGGTTTGGTATGAATTATGCCCCCTTCCACTGGAATTTAAAATTCACTTACAATTGTCATCCTCTGTACAGCTTATTTTCCCCCTAAAGACATATTTTTGTGTTCCATAGTGATCCTCATGTAGATAATATAATCAATTTTGTTCTTTCTTCATTTTAAGGTTTCACTGTAATTTTCTATAGTACTTCTATAGTAAAAATGCTTAGTTTTAGCTGCATATCTTTACAGCATCTAAACATTGTACCAGCCATTTCACTGGGCAAAACTGGATCTTGAATTGACACCCTCATGTATGATTGCAAGAACATACATTTTTCTTCTTGGTGAAAAAGAATAATATTGAGACAACACACAATGTCCTTTATTGCTTTGGTGTTGGTTTCAAAACAAAATCAAGATCTGAACTAGGAAATGTAGAATATTATTTTTGAAAAAAACAGTCAACCAATGTTTCCCAAAATTCCATCTTAAAATTTAATGGTATCACTAAGGAAAATATATTTTTGTGTTCTAGCTAGAATCATACATTGGATACTACATGTGTCAATTATTGAGAAATCCTCCTCCACCCAACATAATGTTGTGAACCTTGCAACTACACAATTTAAGCTCCTGCTGCATAACGGACATGCTTGTAGGAATGATAGGGATGGTATTCTAACATATCCATAACAGGTCAAAGGAAGGCTGTTTATACTCATTGACCCACAAAAGTATCAAGAGGAGCCAGGTAGATACGAAGAAAAGTATTCATTAATGTCTACTTCTGAGCAGTGCCAAGGAAAGACTGGTCATTTTATTTTCATTCTATATAATTTGGATTGCTAACAAAGAATTAAGGGAGTACTGGGATAGCTATTTCTAACCTTATTAGGTTTTCATCAGCCAGACATACCCTTGCTGAGATTCGAACCTGGGCTGTCTGCATGTTAAGCAGAAGTGTTACCCCTAGGCCACAGGCTCTTTCTCACTTTGTTAGCTACAAGAGACAGGGGAAGAGGATGAATGCTTTTTGAACACCCTGTCGGCCCAAATATGGGGGAGAGAAGTCTTTTGAAATAGCTATCCCAGTACTCCCTTAATTCTTTGTTAGCAATCCAAATTTTGAAAAACACATATGATGTCGCAGTTAAGTGACTGCTGCCTGTGGATGGCTCTGGATTGAGCTGATACAGGCAAAAGACTTCTCTCTCTCCCATATTTGGGCTGACAGGGTGTTCAAAAAAAAAAAGCACTCA
>NW_015387027.1:903280-916172 GCF_001527695.2 Protobothrops mucrosquamatus
TAATAATTTAGAGATAAAAGTTCTTAAGAATATTAAAAACCTTTAAAACACATAGAAATCAATAAAAGTGCCTAGCTTTCGTCGGCATCTGCCGACATCTTCAGGGCTTAGAATGCTGGTCAATGGGAAAGTCCCTTTATAGGTTTAATTAGGGCGTGTGCACGACTCTTCGATCTCGTCACTGGGCCGGTTATACTAGAATGTACTCCAGGCACCGAGTTCTTACTAGAAGTTGTCCTTCCTGCACGATCCGTATCAGCGTAAGTAATACATATATATATATTCGAGGAGCACTTTCTCACAATTCTGTTGAAAGGCTTGCTTACATTTAGTGAGCCAACAGAAAAGTAACCCGGCATATTTTCGCTCTTTCCATTGTTAATCCCAATTGAATCTGCTCTGTCTTGCAGCTAATGTCCTCATTAAAGGCTCTCATCTCCCCACTTTCTGAATGTCACCAAGCAGAGAATGTCACCAAGCAGTCCACCAAGCATAGGACTGATGAGGTTGAATAGCTGTCAACCCAAAAAATAGCTGGCAGGTATGGGAGTATCCGTGTCCCTCTGCCTTTTCATAATACACCACCTACTTCTACTGGTCAGCTGCTATTCTAGCTGATTTTGAACATGGGTTTAGTGCTATACTAGAAAAGTGGCAAAACTATGTTCCTCAGAATACAGTTTGGCTCTCTTCTTTCTAGACGTTGTTGTTGAAATTATAATTCCAAGCATTCATCGCTATTGACCATGCTGGCATTCTACAATATTTGATAAGAGCAGGAGTTTAACAACATTTTGGAGATCCAAATGTCTAATCGTAAACTTTGGCTACTCACTGTTGCATTTCCCTGCTGGACTTTTCTATCAAAGCAAGCTGCTTTTCATTTTATGCACTAGAGAGTTCAGAGTAGCTTTTCTCAAGAAATAAAAATTCTGTGATCCAATATGACCAACCACTCATTCCAATTAATCCTTTTTTACATTGACTTTCTTCTTCCTTCCTCCAATAAAGTTGCAAAATTAGACCACTTTATGAAGCTCAGCAATGCCTAGGTTATGTTATATAAAATGATTTTCAAGATACTAGCGCATGCTAACATTTTATAATGAAGCCATTTTGTTTTGCTTAAAGTACACTGAATTTATACATCTGGTATAAATTATGCCATATCTCTCTCTCTCTCTCTCTCTCTCTCTCTCTCTCTCTCTCTCTCTCTCTCTCTCTCTCTCTCTCTCTCTCTCTCTCTCTCTCTCTCTCCCTCCCTCCCTCCCTCCCTCCCCCCTCTCTCTCTGCAGAGAGGCAAGGAGCTCAACATTAACTGAAGTTTAGTTCACATTTATGAGAAATTTCATTAAGATACCCTTCTCTCTCCCACAGGTTTAGAAAGCACTGGCTGTATATTTACAGTTATTTTTACAAATAATATAAAGACTGGACATGTAGTCTTTTCAGAAGGTGAGTTTCTCATGGTATACTACATTCATTTCCTTTGCCTTGTTTCAGCACCGCTGCATGCAGAGCTTGTCAATATTTTTAAGAGAGGAAAGCTATCACTATTACTAAATCAATGACTATTTCAGACCACCCTCAATTTCACCCTCGATCCTGGAGAAATAGTAAGGGGGAGCTACAAGAGTTCTAATTTCATCCAACCTCAAAACACTGAGAATCTCAAAACAAGAAAATAGCCTTTGCTCCCTTTTATGCTGCGTTCAGGATTTCCTGGATGCTTTCTAAAACAAATCATCATGGCTGTTATGAACAGGAGGAATGACAAAATGATATTACGTACAATATTATGATATTCACTGCGTCACTGAAGACCTGTGCCACTCTAAAGATCAATGAAAAGCTGGTGAAGAGCGGGGGGGGGGGGTACCACAGGGACCATGGTTTCCTGCGTATAAGAAAACATCTTGCTTCTGAGCTCTGCAGAATAATACTGAAAGCTGGACTAGACCTCTTCTGGGCCACAGATGAGTTAGAAGTAAAACAGCTTAGCTACTCAATCACAAATAGTATGTGACCATGAGAATGCAGTGCTAGTGCACTGTAAAATCACTTATTATGATATTGCTGTTATAGAGAAAACGTATAATACACAATTAGAATGAGGGAGTCTCAAGAAAAATACTGTTTTTATATATATTGGGAAGTCTACTTTAGTCAAACAGAAAGGATCTGGCTTATCATCTGCTATTTCCTCCCTTCTATTGCACACTCATGGAGTACTGGTACTGGCACAAGAGCAATTTGTTCAAGAATAAGGGGAGATACATCCCTTTCCTTTGCATTTTATTGGCTGTGTTCTGGATCCATGTATATAAAAGTGGCAGATTAAGAATTTCCTATTGTTATGTTTGGTATTCTGTGAGGCATCGACGAGGCAGCAGGTGAACAAACAATTCTTTATTAAAGGTTTAAACAGAAGCCTGGATAGCTGCAGCTCCACCCCTATTTATACACTCAGCAACTAGGTGGCAGCCAATAGGATTCAAGTATTAGTTCCCACTTTAACCCAAGATAATTAGCATGTAGACAGCAAGTCTGGCTCTTAACTGACAGAGTCTTGTGACGTTTTTTCAACAATTCCCAGTAATGCACCTCAATACATTACACCCCTTCCCCCTAGATAGTTCATAAGGTCATATGTTGAACATAGTCCCTTAAATATTTTGGTGGCCTTTTCGCCCGTTCCAAACACCTTGGAACTGCTGGAGGCCTCAGGTCTGTCAGCTCGCCTGCCAGGCTTGGAAGACCAGGGCTATGGGACCCATCCATCATGGATAGACTCGAGTCTCTGTGGCTGGGCTGTTCTGGTAGGCCCGAGCCAGTGTCCACAGGTGGAACAGAGTCCACCAGTCCTGAAAATGGAGCTGTCAGCTGGCATTGTCCATTGGTTGTGGTATCAGTGGTTGGGACTGACTCACCAGAAGCTTGAGTCTGGTCCCTTCGTCGGAGAGTTCCACTGTCATTGGCAGAGTCTGATGCACTACTGCCATTGTGCTGCTCCTGAGTTTGACTGTCACTAGAGTCATGAGTTATTGGCTGGTTTGCTAACCTCCACCGCAGTTGGTCAATGTGCCTGCATAGCACACAACCATCTTCCAGGACCACTTCGTAAGAAAGTGGCCCAGTCACCTTACAAACCACAGCTACCACCCACAATGCCCCTTGCCTGTAGTTCTGTGCCCAAACTGGGTCGCCCACTTGCAATTGCCATGGTGCCTTTGGCTGTGTTGCTTGAGAGGCAACTCTGTCTGGATGTAGGCGATCCAGCTTTGTGATCAAGAGCTTTGTGATCTTAATTCTGCTGGGCTTCTGCCCATGGAAGTGCATGGGGTTGTGCGTTGGCAGAATAGGAAATCTGCCAGTCTGTATTGACAATTACCAGTTACTATCTGCTTCAAGGAATCCTTAGTTGTTCGGACCATGTGCTCCGCTTGGCCATTTGAAGCCGGGTGAAAGGGGCTGATGTGGTGTATCTGATCATATTAGCCCTTAAAAAGGACTGAAATTCTGAAGCAGTAAACTGGGCCCCATTGTCAGAAACTATCATATCGGGTAACCCATGTGTGGCAAAAATCCTGTGCAGTTCTTGTATGGTCCTGGCAGTAGTCATGGTGGGGACAGGTGCGACCTCTAACCACTTGGAGTGACTGTCCACCACAATGAGGAAGAGTTGTCCCTGGAAAGGCCCTACATAATCGATGTGGATCCTGGACCAGGGGGCGTGTGTGGTTTCCCATCGGTGGACAGGGGCATGGGGCATCTCTGGCCTAGATTGCTGGCAAATATGGCAGCTGTGTACCTGAGCCTCAATATCTTTGTTCAGCCCAGGCCACCAAAGGTAGCTTCGCGTGAGTGCCTTCATCCAGACTATTCCCGGATGTCCCTCATGCAGAGACTCCAAGACTCTAGTCCTCAGTGAGTTCAGGACTACCACTCGACTACCCCACAATATGCACCCCCTGTGGGCTGAGAGCTCATCCTTCCTCCTGCTGAAACTCTGAAAATTAGGCCTGGGACTATTTTCCGGCCATCCTGTGAGCACCCAGTTCAGTACACGGCTCAGCATCATGTCTGAAGCTGTCTCTGCAGCCACGTCCCCTGCGTTAAGGGGAGACTCAGGCAGGTCCTGAATAGCCAGGATGCACATGGCTGGAGCGGGGTCGGGCTCTAACTGTGGCAGGGGCAGTCTGTTAAGGCCGTCTGTGTGGCCCATTTCTCTACCTGGTTTATGAATCAAACTATAATCATACACTGACAGGAAAATTGACCACCTCAACATCCTAGGGGATATGATCTGGGGTGTTTGCTTGTTTGTTGTAAACAACTTCAGGAGTGGCTTATGGTCTGTGAAGACCATGAAGTGCCTACCATATAGATAGTCATGGAACTTCTTGATCCCTGCCACTATGGCCAAGGCCTCTTTATTTGAGCATAATTACGCTCTGCAGAGGACAAGGTCCTCAAGTAATAGGCTATTGGAATTTGCCTTCCGTCAGCCATTAAATGACTCAACACAGCCCCAACCCCATATGGTGATGCATCACAAGCGATGCAGACAGGCAGCTTTTTGTTAAAATGCATCAAAACTGAATTTGAAGACAGCAGTGATTTGACTGCTGAGAAGCTTCTGTCGTGGACACTGGTCCACTTCCACTGTGCATGTTTGTCCAAGAGTTGGTGTAACGGCTCTGCCACTGCGGCCTTGTGAGGTAGGAAGGTGTGATAAAAATTGAGCAGTCCAAGAAATGCTTGGAGCTCCCCCTTTGATTTTGGACTGGGGGCCTGCTGAATTGCTTTCAGCTTGGATTCAGCAGGATGAATGTCTTGGGCATCTATATGGAAACCAAGGAACTCAGTTGAAGCTACCCCAATCTTACATTTCTCCCGCTTCAGCTTCAGCCCTGCTTCGCGGAAGCGCTGAGGACAGCCTTGAGCCGTTCTGCCAACTTTTTGACTGATTCCCTAGCTATAAGGACATCATCAAAATATGGGCACATGCCTGGAATATCTTTGAGCATGCGCTCCATCATTCCCTAGAAGAGGCCTGGGGCAACACTGTTGTAGGTGCTTAACCTTGAAAGCTCCTCTATGAGTAACTATGGTTTGAGCTTCCGCTGTGGCATCATCCACCAGCAGCTGCTGATAGGCTTGAGCCAAATCTAACTTGGCAAAGATGCGACCTCCCTGTAGTGATGCCAAAATGTGGCTGACTACAGGAACCGGATATGTGCTCCATTGATAGTGCACTTGTAATCTGCACATAGTCGCACCTCTCCATTGGCCTTAAGTGGCATAACTATGGGGGTTTCCCATTGACTGCTATCAACTGGCTGCAGGATGTCTTGCTGCATTAGTTTGTCCAGCTCTGCATCGATCTTCTGCTTGAGGGTGAAGGGCACTCTATGCAGCTTGATCTGTATTGGAGTTAGGCAGGATCAAGCTGAAGAGCTATGGGAGGACCCTTATATTTTCCTAAGTGAGGGCTAAAAATGTCAGCAAACTCCCAGCAAACTGCTGCTAAGTCCACTGCTTGTGTGCTGTTTATTCCAGTTACATTGATTCCCAATGCTTCAAACCAATCAAGCCCAACGAGGCTTGTGCGGTTGCCCTCAACTACTATGACTTCCAGGGGCCCCTCAAATCCCTTGAATTGCACCCTGAGTGTAGCTTCCCCCTTGACTGTTACTCGGAAGTTTTGGAAATCGGTTAACATGAGGTTTGACAGCTTGAGCTTAACTCTTTTGCCGCTGCAACTGCAAATGTGTTTGAAAGTCCCCTGGGAAATTATTGACAATGTGGACCCTGTATCTAGTTCCATGTTGCATGGAACTGCCTGCAGCTTGACTTTGAGCCGCAGGTTTTCCTTAAGAGGGCGATGGGCACCTGTTCTAAGCACGCTCCTCCTAGTGGTGCAATAGCCCACCCTGTGTTGCCCCGGGGCCCCGATACCTTTCCGGGTAAACTCTTCTGGTGAACTCTCTCTATGATGATCCTGACAGACAGTGGCAATGTGGCCTTGTTTGCCACACGCCCGGCACGATGCTATGCGGAACCGGCAGTCCACGCATTTGTGTCAGCCTCCACATCCCGCACATCGAGAGAAGGGAACTGCCTTGTCAACTGGGCATTGTGGCCTTCTTTTTGGTGGCTGCTGTAACCGGTCGACCTCTTGATCCGATTCGGAGTCTTTGACCCTCTCAGCGCCCTCCTGGTGGATGGCCTCTACGCAGAGAGTGCTCCTGGAGAGCTGCAAGGCCTTGACGGCCCCTCCGGCAGCTTCTTCAGCTGTGATCTCCCGTAGGGCATCTTGAAATGAAATAGTCTCTTTAGCAAACAATTTCTGTTGGAGATCCCTGCTTCTTAACCCACACACTAAGTGGTCTCGCAGCCTCTCTTCAAGATCTTTGAACTTGCAGGGTCGGGCCGCTTGACGAAGAGCAGCTATGAATTCTGCAGTCAATTCACCTGGTTGTTGGTCTCTTCGTTCAAAGGTGTGCCTCCAGGCAATGACTGATAGCTTCAGCTCAAAGTGTTCTTTGAGCATTCTCTTAAGTTTGGAATAAGTAACAGATTCAAGCGGCACCGGAGCTATTAAGTTTTCGTCGATCTCGAATGTTGCCTGGCCACAAACGCACAGCAGTGTTGCGGCCTTCAAGCTGTCCTCACGAACTTGGTTGACTCTAAAGTAATTCTCGACTCTCACAATGTACGAGTTCCACCTCTCTGGATGTGCGACGTCAAATTCTGAGAGTTTCCCGAGTTTAGCCATGATGTGTTGCTTTCGTTGTTTTCAGCCTCGCAATGCCTTGTGCTGCCAAGGCTTCTTCTAATCTCTCAGGGACGGTTCCTTGGGAGCGCTCTTCCTCCAGTGTTTTCATACTGGCAGGAATGGGGGGGGGAAACACGGTCTCAACCAAGGTGTCATCGCTCAACTTACCCCCTTAGTGACTCAGCTCTTCGAGTTTAGCAGCACATCCCACCTTCATTGCCACTGTTATATTTGGTGTTCTGTGAGGCATCGACGAGGCAGCAGGTGAACAAACAACTCTTTATTAAAGGTTTAAACAGAAGCCTGGATAGCTGCAGCTCCACCCCTATTTATACACTCAGCAACTAGATGGCAGCCAATAGGATTCAAGTATTAGTTCCCACTTCAACCCAAGATAATTAGCATGTAGACAGCAAGTCTGGCTCTTAACTGACAGAGTCTTATGACCGTTTTTTCAACGATTCCCAGTAATTCACCTCAATACATTACACCTATAATTGTCCCTCTGTGTCAGGAAAAGGTTGAGATGAACAAGACATCATAACAGGTGAACTATAAAAGGTGATGGTTTAATGGCTCTTTATATCGAAAAGTAGTTAAATCATGTCATGAAAAGTAGTTAGATACGTCTTTAATTATCCTTATTCTATGGAAGAACAGAAGAGCTGATCTGTAATACAGAAACGGGATAATTATAACAAGAAGCACAAGCAGCCATAGAATCTTGGAGTTATTGCAAAATAAACCTTGATTCGTTGGTTTACAGTCCAAGACCGAATCAAACTATTTAAAAATACCACATATATTAATACATGCATAAGTAATTATACAGAGAGAGTACATACATATATGAAAGGATGAGACTATATAAAGTTAAGATATTATTAAAGAGACCAAATGGTTTCTGTAAGCTAAAACTATAAATAACAATTTTGCTGCTGCCTTCAGAACACCTGGGTATTAGTCATTTAATAAGAATACCTCAATCTCCTCATTATGAGTGAATTTATCAGACTAAAGAGTAGGTGTATTAGCTCTGATCTTTTTCTCTAGTAAGAAACGGAAGAGAGAGGAATTCTGTCACTTTCCCTACAGCCATCATCTATCAAAGAAGGTAATTAGATCTGCACCAAACATTTAGAAAAGCTGATTAATCTGTACTTAAAGAATTTTCATAATACTGCAAGAATGTTATCTTTTCTCCATATATCCTCAATTGTAGGAAAGCGATGATGACATCATGATAGCAATAGCACTTAGACTTATATATTGCTTCACAGTGCTTTACAGCCCTCTCTAATCAGTTTACAGAGTCAGCATATTGCTCCCAACAATCTGAATCCTCCTTTCATGGACCTCAGAAGGATGGAAGACTGAGTCTGTCTTGAGCAGGTCAGGATCAAACTGCTGGCTGTAGGCAGAATTACCCATATTGCATTCTAACCACCATGGATATCATCTGCAGGTTCACTCTGGGGCTACTGAAGAGTGATTAGATGTGTGTTAGAGCTTCAGGACACTCAATTTGCCCTGAAGCTCTTCTCAAGAGGAGAAGAAACAGCCCAAATTGTTGGATTTATTTTTCTTTTAAAAGGGGATAAACCTATGCAATTTCAATTTAAGCAGCACTCCTGTTTGGAAATTACAGGCTCATTATGTTCAGAGGAAATGAAATTTGGAGGGCTGATTTAAATTTTTCAAAATTCCAGAGTTTTGATGTGAGTTTGGAAGCCAACACAGCAGATGAAACATTACTTTTATAAGGTATTAGGGATGGGAATTGGTGTATCTTTTAGTTTTGGGTTTTGGTAGGCATCTACCATAATTCAACTTATTTCTGCATCAATTTGAAATTTTGTTTTTAAGAAGGCTGCATGAAAATATTTATGTATTTGGGGGGGGGTACATATCTTGTAATATAGAAATTCTCAAACTATAGCTTGGGATTCTGTAGAAGGCCTCAAACATTTGGGAAGGAGAGCATCACAATAAAAATAAACGAATAAGACCCTGATCAGGGTTATGCACGCAAATGGAACTATAAAATTTGAGAAATCCTGTGATATAAAGATTAACATTTAATCATTAAAAGCAGCATAATTATTTCTTGCTTACCTCAAACACCAATGAAATTATTACCTTTATTCATAGGAGGAGGGGACACGCACAAAAATTCATTTCTTAGAGAATAAGCAATGCTGCCACATTTGAAGACCATTCTTCCAATATATTTTCTTCAGTACATCATTTTACTAATTTTTGCCTAATATATGGACTTTGGCAAGCAATTTTTCCAAACACAATGCATTTTAATCCATTTTTACTAATATAGGTGTCACTCTTCTCCCTGATATATGCATATTTGCAATACTTTCTTTCCAGAGAATCGTATTACTATACTTATATGCACTTAAATTTTGTACTGCCAGGCTGCTTCACTGTATCTGCTGACGAAAAAAGCCTTGGGGCTACTCAACATTTGCTGCCTTCACTGGTCAATCAACCTAGCTATTTGCATTTCTAGTTTTGGAGAAAAAAAAGAAAGGAACTGTGTAACTGTGAAAAAATTGTAGAGAAATTCTGATGCACCAGTAGTACACTAACTTTCCATTTTTTCCTGTAAAACTAGCAACCTACAGAAATGTTATGGGGAAAACTTTCCCCCTCATTAACAATTGTATGTCATGGAAAGCTTCCCAGCAAGTTTTTTTTTCATCCCATTCCTCCATTTGGCACTGGGGAAAATGGAACTGATTGAGATGGAGAATCCCTGATGCCAAAGAATCCCCACGGCAGCTTCTTCTAGTTAAGGAAACACTGTAAATGTGTGCAGGGAAAATCAGTCTGAACTCTGAGATTGTTTCTTGACCCATAAAATTTTTCTTCCCTAGGCATTATCTGAGCCAGTCAATCCAGAAGACCCTTTAAATCTGCTTCTGAGCTGTGGAACATTGCCTGCTAGATTTGACCAGGGGAATTTATTATTCATCCATTTAACCCAGGCTCTTGTGTCTTATGTGTTAACATGCATCTGCTGAAAGCTGATAAGCTACATCTCTTGACAATGTCAGAGCCTTCAGCACTGCTGCTAAGAAAACAATTTTTGCAGTAGTATATGACTGAAGAAGCCAATTCTGGATGCCATTCAGGGAGTGGCATTCATGAGATTTGACCTGAAAGAACAATCTGGTAATAAGACGTGGGTGAGGGTAGTAGGAATGGACTGGACTGCTGGATCAATTTGCAGCTCCCATTCTGATTAAAGGAAGAAGACATTGTGCAAAATAATTTCTTGTAGTAGAAGATGCCAAAGAGTGTCAAGTAAAGTAGGTTTTAAAATTCTGCCAGTTGAAATTTGAAATCTAAATTCTACATTCAAATTTATATGGTTATAAGTATATGAAATAGTATAGGGTCTTTTGCTTGGGTGAAGGATGGGACTGGAGGACCTCCAGAGTCCCTTCCAACTCTATTATTCTTTTATTCTGTTATTCTTTCTAAGATCACGTGTACCCATCCCATCAAGCCCAAAGAAAGTCTGGAATGGTATAGGATCTCCTGCCACAGGCAGCGGGTTGGACTAGAAGACCTCCATGTTCCCATCCAGCCCTATTGTTCTATGTTCTATGTTCTAGAACATAGTCATTAAAGTATGTAACAACTTTACTTTGTTTAAATAGTCATTCATAGAGTTAAGTTCTTCATCATAATTAATTTGGACCTGGATTGCAAAAACCCAGATGACCACCAGATAGAAAAAGTCATAATTTTCTAGATTTTTCCTGCCATTTTGTGGCTATCTGGAGTTTTGCAGCTTAAATCTGATACCTCTATTAATGAAAGAAGTATCTATGCAAAGGCAGCACTTTAGCTATTTATCTGGGGGCAAGTGCTACTGAGCCAAAAACACAGAATTACAAAATTTAAAAAATGAATCAACAAATGAATGAAAAACAAGCTTTCTCAGTGCAGATTATTTCTCAGATATTACCAAAAAGTACTGGGTATAAAAGGTTGAGGTGAGCATCCAATATTCACACATATAATACTTTTTTTTCCAAAATGGGCAAAAAATGGTATATATAAACAATTTTGCTTCAATTCTATTTGTAACATACTAATGATCGGCGTGGATTGCATTGGGGTTTACCATTTCACCATTTCACATTTCTTTACTGAAATACATGTTTGAAACTAATTCCCTCTCTAGCAAGAAAATAACATCCTGGCTCTATTAATAGAAAAAAAACCTGATGCTCCACTGATGCTGAATGGACAGCGCTAACCTTTGTTAGTTCATCAGAGAATAATTGTGTGACATGCGAGGCAGCAAGGAATGTCTGTTAAGAAAATCAGCAGTTAATCTGTATAAATTAAAATACACATCACTTGATTAGAGGAATTCAATTGATTTGAACATTTCACATCCAATTTTCACATTTTGAGCAGATGACATTTTTTTTAAACTCCTTTAAACCTCTAGAAGAATTAGCCAATTTTGTTTAGCAAATAGGAAAAAATGGAGGATTCCCAGGATACTAAGCATCTATATTTATAAGAAATGGTTAATAGGAAGAAAAATTAACAAGTCCCTTCCTCCCTAATTTATGTTTCTAAATAATGCTTTTAGAACACATTATATACTGATTAGGAAACCTTGGGCAACAAGAGCATTTGTAGTGCCATTTTTTTAATCCCCTGCACAAAGCTTTTTACTGTATCATATAAACTTTAAATGACTATTATGTTTAACCTATATTCAATAAGTCTAAGACATAGCAGCTAAATTATAGGAATCCAAGATGGTGGTGGTTTAATGTTTGGTTAAGATGGCTAGACATTAAACTTGAGTTAAAAAGAAGTCTCACATGAGGGATTAAAAAATTGTTAATTCTGTGCATTTATTTATGGTCACTAACTAATACATAGACAAAATCATAAAACAACAAAATCACATTATTCATTATAATCTAAATAAAACCAGAGGGGAAAAAACATTGCCTTCTGGTACCTTCAGCAATCATTGCCAAATGTACATAGCAAATGAACAAAATTTAACTACCTTTTATGTAAGACTGGTACAAAAATTGGACTGCAAATTAATAACATATGCTTTGTTTTCTTTGCCAAAAATCTTTTCCCAAAGGGGGAGATTGAATCTGCTCTTAGAACTTTAGAAAAATTCCATGAACGATATTCTGTGCTAACCTTGTGCTACAGGGACAATGATATTCCAGACATAGAACCTTCTATTATGTAAGAAGATGGGGGCATTTCAGTGAGCCAGCATAAATGTCCATTCATTTTTTAGGGAATGGCAATAAATTATAGATAATAGAAAGCAGATACTGCCAGATTATGATACACTGTGAAGCTGTACGTATCTTCCACTGCCAATGTACATCACCACAAATGGCTTATTTTAAGATCCTTTAAAAAGAGTCATAGCCCACAATCCTCAGCAACTTGGAAGGGAGAGATAATCTGCCAGTTTCCCCATAAAAGTTCTAATCTATTGGATTTGATTCTGACTAAAACGATATGACACTCACCCTCTCTACCTGAGCTTTTTTTGTTCTAACTGTGATAGGAACATGGTTCTTAGAGCAATTGAAAATCAGGTACTGCAACCAAATCTGTAAATTTGTTTTCATTCTTTGCTTTCTTCTTCTTAACAACAGATGGAATAGTTGAAAATAGCCATCAGATTTCATTTCTTTTTCTGTGATCAACATACAGAAAATTAACTAGACTGAGGATAGGTGGCCATCATATCAATTGAATTGAGAGAGGTTGCTATAGAAATTGAATAAATAAAATAAAAACCAGATGGCCTTTTTTTATATAAAATTTTTATTATTTTTAATTAAAGAACAAATACAAATGATGCATCTACAAACACCAACAACAACAAAAGAAAAATCTTACTCAAAATATTTCCGGATACCCCCGGCAGTCCCCGCCTTGCCTCCATCCTCATCCACTTCTCTTCCTCCCCCTAACCCCACAACTTCTCCTCCTTCCTCCTACCACTCTACATCCCTTCCGCCTTCTAACCACCACATCGAGTGCAGTTTGGGGAACCAGCCGGGAATATTTTCTTATTAATAA
>NW_015387027.1:916365-924294 GCF_001527695.2 Protobothrops mucrosquamatus
CTAATATCTTATTTTTCTTATTTAAATCCTTTAAAATAATACAATTATGTTTATATATATCCTTAATCATCTTAAATTCTAACAAACATTTTACTAATTTCTTTAAAATAATATAATTGCATACATATATGACATTAATCATCTAATATCTTATTTTTCTTATTTAAATCCTTTAAAATAATACAATTATGTTTATATATATCCTTAATCATCTTAAATTCTAACAAACATTTTACTAATCCAAAAGATCAAAAACATAAAGTTCAAAAACATTCCTTATTCCCAACTCTCCATCTTACATTTCTTCCCAATTCCATTCTTTTTCACATACAGAATCAGTCAAAATCACTAAGCCTTCAGTCTTTTACGCCCTAATCCCAATAAATGCAAATTTTAAATTCTTTAAAGTAATATAATTGCATACATATATGACATTAATCATCTTCTTTAAAATAGTACAATTATATTTATATATATCCTTAATCATCTTGAATTCCAACAAATATTTTACTCATCCAAAAGTTTAAAAAACATAAGCTTCAAAAATACTCCTTTTTCCCAACTCTCCATCTTACATTTCTTCCCAGTTTTTCATTCTTTTTCACATCATTGATACAAAATCAGTCAAAGTCAATAAGCCTTCAGCCTTTTACACCTTGTGCCTTTTATATTTTATAACGTGTCCGAAGTTTTTGCAAGTAGTAAGCCTGTAAGCTTCTTCCAAAAACCCAAGCAGCAACATCTTCAGCTGGTTTTCTCCGATGCAGGACCCATAGATTAATTCCATATAAACGCTTTTTCCCCAAGATTTCACCCGGAAAATACACCAGAACCATAACCAAGTCTATTACCACTTCCTTTCCCAGCTTCTCAAACTTATCAATTTCCAAATCTCCACGATTTTGCGTATCATTCTGAAATATTTTCATAAGAGCTCTGGAACTATAAACCTCTGGAGGATAAATGCCACCATTTCTTCCAATTTCTTCATCCAAAGATCTTTAATTTCCACACTATATTGCTTCACTGCTTGCATCACAGCATCTTGTAGATCATTTATAATCAAAGATAAAGGCATTTTCAGTAAATCCCAGGCAACAACCAACAACAACAAAAAAACAACAAAAAAAATTACTTTCTCACTTTTTTTTTTCCCTCAGTTCCGGAGCCATTTTAAAACCATTCTTCAAATTTCTTTAAGTATCATCAAAAAGAGTAACAATATTAATGTCACCAATCAGTAAACATCATGAATTCATTGCGGTTAAAACTTTCCAGAACCGGAGAAGCAACAATGTATCTGTTGATAACCAGACGAGAGTAAAAGTGAAAAGCGAAAGTAATCCAGAGAAACGGCAGATCTGCAGCCATTTTCTCTCACTTTAAATCATCACAAAGTAAAGAAAAGATGTTTATAATTTTCAGAGTCAAAGTCTCGAAATAAACCATTATATTGCCAAGCTCCTGCATAGTTCTGTCTGCTTATAATTTTAAATCCAAATACCTTCAGTCGCAGAGGTGGGAGCTGCATCTGGCTTCGCTCCTAATGAAAGGAGCGAAGGCATCTCGGGGCGCAGAGAACGTCCTGACTCCGGGCGAGCTAACATCTTCCACCCCGGATTAAAACAAAACCGGGGCGAAAGGAAGCTCTAGCCCTATCTGGACATACTCACCCCTCCCTCTTCGCCCGAGGGACGAGGTTCCGAGCCGAGAGACAGCTGGAAAACGCTGTCTCTTCAGGCTTTGACGCGCTCCCGGACGGGCGGCTAAAAAAAGCCGCCATGCGATGCAGCCTGTCACCACCGGAAGTCCAAAACCAGATGGCCTTTTGATCATAAATCAAGATGAAATGTAGTTGGCTGATAGCTATTTCTCCTCAAAAGGAGAAGATGCTAAGATTTTTTAAAATCATCTTAAAATGGTAACTAATAGTAGTGGTGACAAGCTGACCAACTGATTTTCTGAGAATTTTTTTTTTGACTATCTGGGAAAAGTTATTGTGTGAGTAATCCATTAAGCTATAATCAAGACAGAGAGGTCCATGTATGATAAAACCTTGATTTAACAGACTTACTAAGGGGAGAGGAATTCTGTTATTCCAAGTGTCCATTAAATAAGAAAGGACATCATTGGCTTCAATGACATAAATTGATGCTAATGGCATGATTATACAACTGATGTAAATAGCTGTGGATGATGTCAAATTTAGATAACAGTAACATAAATGTCAAACTTGGATTACTTTGAATGTAAGAGCCATTATATTCAAAGTGTTTAATTGTACTTTCAAAATTTAACAGCATATTTTAAGGTTTTTTGGCAAAAAGATTAAGTCCTAAATTTACATTTAAGCTGTATAACTTTGAAAAGAGTTTAAATAAATAAATAGAAAAACACGCAATCGTATAACCTTTTCCTGTTCTACGCCTTTGAGATTTTTCTGAAATGAATCCAAGTATTAGTTTCTCTTATGAATTATATATTGTTCCAAATAGTAAAATCAATTTATGCTGCAAAAAAGTAGTTGTAATTGGCCTGCTTTATGTTTAATATATATACTGGCTGACAAAGTATAAAATGCTTACATTAAAAAAAGCACATGATGATATCATGCAGGTTTATTTAGAAGCTGGGTCTGAGACATGAAATGCAAACCAAAGCAAAAATACTCTCCTGGGCACAAATGGGAATTACTTCTGTAAGGTAAATTTTGGAATCTAGCAAGGGACCTCTTATCCTTCACTAAATGCCCATATTTTTATGAACATTGTTTTGTAAAATGTTGATGGGCCGATTAAATTTTTCTTCATTTGGATATAAAATGTAGGAAACTATAACTCTAGATAGACTACTGCAGCGATATAATAGGTCCTATTTCTGTAAGGAAGGAGGTGGCACCAATAAGCCATAAATCATTTAGAGAGTTCATTGGCAATAGACTGATGGTAATCTCTTCCACATCCAGGTCATACTGCAAATGCCCCCAAATAAAATAAAATCCAGATGTAGTGTATGACTTCCACGTGATGAATTCTCAATTTCTTGGATCATTTACATAGTCATCATTGTGGACAGGAACGCCTGAGCTGACCCTAATTTAATGCCAAGAAGAGATCAAAATCCCCAAAGACAATATGTCTTGGGAACTCCACCACCAACTCAGCAATGAAATCTAGCAACTAGGGCATGGATGTCATTGCAGGGAGGCTGGTACAATAGCAACAAATCCACCCCAATTGCTACCTGGAGCCCAGCTTCAACCAGAGAGTCCTCCTGGATGAAAACTTGTCATCCTGGTCCCCTTGTCTTAGAGATATTACTATTGCCGGAATGGAAACTCAGGTGGGCATATCTCTGAGAGGAGTGTCCCATCCACTTGAAGTCTCAATTATATACACCCATACATGGCCATATGCACAATTAAGTCCTCACAGTCAAAATCTGAAGTCGTAGTCCAGTGCTACCAAGGTTCTATGGACAATTTCCAGGATGAATGCTGAAGGCTGGAAGCTGGAATAAGTTTAATCAGTGGCTCCCCTGCACTGCTACACATTCTAATCACATACTGCTGCCGGAGCTGATAGTCTTTTATAGATCCATATTTCCCCATTAATTTATCTATTAATCCACTTTTAAGGTAATTCAAGTTAATGGCCATCATTTCCTCCACAAGCAGCACATTCTACAAATATGCATTGCATGAAAAAAATATGCTTCCTTTCCCTCAATTATGCTTGTACTTAGTATCTCAAATCCTGGCATAAGGAAAGGAAAAAAAAACTTTCTTTCACACATACATCAGATGATGACTCTTAGATTTTTCCTGGTGATCTAAAAAATCCCCACAAAGTTTTATTGTAGTTTTCCTCATGAGGAAGAAATGCCAAGCTCAGTTGGATGACCTCTTTCTGCACATTTTCTAGCATTCCACTATCTATTTTGAGATGTGGATGCCACAACAGTAGACAACATTCCAAAATGAGTCACAGAACCGATGCAATGGATGCTCTGAAGAGGAAGGCTGGCTTGATTTGCTTTCCTTCTCAAATTAATTTGTTCTGTTGTGGATATGATAAGTGGCCCTAATTTCATCTGCAGAATCTTCAAAGAATGGCAACATTTCAAAAAGGTATTTTGAGCATATTTTGAGCATATTTTCCCAATCAAAATGAACTATGTATGTTCTGTATCCTATAAACACAGTCTTACCACATGTTTGGAAACAGTTCTCTTCAGAATGAAATACATTTTGGCTGGAAAAATAGTAGGTTCTACTATTATACTGCTAATAGTAGGTTGGAATCTTTTTTGGCCTGTCTCCTCTACTTAAAAAACATTAAATCCACCTTATTTTATTATAGACAAAGGAGGATCTAGGGAGTAGCTTGGAAAATATACAGTCTTCCCCACTATGAAAAGAAACACCTGGAGCTCAGAGATTGTTTGCAAGGAAGCAAAAAAGTGCCATTAATTTGACAGCCAATTTGCCAATTATATTTGATTTATTTTTTAAAAAAAACACCCACAATTTCATGTTCTTTTCTTAGTTAAGCATTATGTCAGAAAATGCACTTAGAGGTCCACTCTTTGATGCATTAAGAATTTTCTTGATCTTGATGGCTCATATTTCCTGTAGTACCATTCTTTAACTTGTGGCTGGCATAAATTTGTTCTTTTTTTTCTGCTGCCGCTCAGGTGATAAGGCCTCCTTGGATTCCCCCCCCCCCCCAGATGTAGATTGGAAGCAACATTTTAAGTAAAGTAGAAGAAATCATGTAAAGCAATCTTTATTGGATTACAGCATTTTAAACTACAAGCAGCAGATAGGCCCCGGGAATCAAATGTTCTCTTTATGTATACATCACTCACATTCAAAACAAGAAGGTAAGGTTCCTGATTAACTGGAAGGGAGAAAAAAATCTTGATTCCTACTCAGCGTATCCACTGTGCATGTGAAAGGGAGTGTATACACTCAGGGATAAAATAATTATTCCCAACATGCTATCTCAGAATCATGGCAATTGAAATCCAACACATCCAGAAAGCAGCTAGATGAGAAAAGCTTCATTAAAACCACCACCAGTAAGTTCAGCTCTTGGGCACACAGTAAGATCACACCCTGTGTTATGCATGGATGTGATTCCTCTGTGGAGGCTCCACTGAGTCAATTGAGGCAGAATAGCCAAAGCTTTCAAAAGAAAAGATGAGCAACATAACAGTAGCATAAATGCCCGTCACATCCTCTTGTTGAGGTGACTCTCTCCCTTTGAAGTACAAGAATGTTCTGGTGCCTTTTCCTGGCTTGCTCTAAAGCCCTCCCCTTCTTAAGGTTTAAAGACCCAATTAACTGATCTACAGTATTGCTAAACAGCCCATGCATAGGAGTCTCCTCAACTAGCAGTTAGCAGCTACTTGGAGTTAGATAAGCATCCACAGATTTCAAAGGGGATTGGACTTAGTTCTCTTGTGGCTATGTAAGGGATTCTAAGCTGATCTTTCTTTTCACTCCACCCCCAGGTTCTGCCACTCCGTCTGTTAGAATTCTGTCACTTTGAAGAAGGAAGATATGGTTACAGAAAATCCTGGACTCCCCTGGGTTTGGGTATGACAAAAAATTGTGGCCATACCCTCCTGCATAACACAGCATTAACTACTTTGTATAATTGACCTCAACTATCCATAAAATGTTAAATATGGCTCCTGATAGGCCAGAAATTGCACATGCTGGTAAAACGTCTTACCCATCTAGATACCTTTGATCAGGGGTGTCAAACTGGTGGCCCGTGGGCCGGATGCATCATGTGCAGGCCACGCCCACAAAGGCAAGCTCTGCAAAGGCAAAAACCTTTGCAACACATTACGTGATATGTGCAGGCCATGCCCACAAATGCAAGCTCTGCAAAGGCAAAAACCTTTGCAACACATCATGTGATATGATCGAGTTTGACACCAGTGCCTTTGATGAAAAGGTCTGACAATAGTTAATCTGGAGAGCCAAGTCCATCAGATAGGTTGATAGTGGTGAGGGATTATATTTATTATTATATCCCACTTCCTGGGACACCAGAGGTTATTTTCCAAATTCCAATCCATCTGATGAGGATATGCCAAAATAAAATCCAGTCAACTATTACAATGATATATTGATCTATCACAAAGGGTGAACAACCCTGGCTTATACTAAACATTGAGCCAGTTATCTTCTATTGTATAACTAATTTTTGGAATAGTCTTATCTGTCTTATGATGCTGAACTGATTCATCTTGAAGGGAACTTGATTCTTGTAATAATAACCTATTAAATATATCCCCCTTTTTTTAAGGAAAGGGCCAGCAGAACTGATTTTTTCCATACAGAGAATCTTTTTAATTAATAACAAAGTCTTTCTTTAAATCAGTTTCAAAGCCTTAGCATTTAAAATCTTTAGAAACAACTTTAAAGTAACCCCTTTCCTGTATATTGCAAAACATTGCAAACACTAAAGATCTTATGAAGCTGAAAAGATATGATTTACCCAGCAAATAATAAGCATGTGGTTCTGAAGGTTTTTCAATCTTAAAAAGACAATTAAAAATTGAATTCCAAAGTGATTAAAATGATGAAAGGTGAAACCTTAAATCCATGAAAGTTTGCATTTATGACTCAGAGCACAATGGAATCCGTGACTCTCAGTGACTGCAAAAGCATCAATTTCTGCCAACTACTCCAAAAAATCAACTGTTCAGAGTATATATGAGAAATTTCCAGATCTCTATTACTTCCAGAGAGAATTTCAACAGATTGGATCTCACATCAGTTGCCTTTCAGCTATAATGACCATGAAATCTGCAGCGCAGGAAAATATGCAGACATTAGATTGCCTTGCCTCACTGGAAGCTCACTTTTTTTTTAAATTACAATATGCTAAAAGGTTTTCAAATATTTCAAATGCAAAACAAGACTTTGAAGAACCACATGCTTATCATAAAGCACATGATGGCTATGGTACTTGTTAAGAAACATGTGGTCACTGGATTTGTGATGCTCTCTTTTTACAGAAACCAAAAATTTTAATTCCTTTGAAAATAATCAAAATGGACTTAAATGGGGACTTAAAAATTACAAGTTACAAGAAAGACATGGAAATACTGGACTGATAAATGAATTGGATGATCATTCAAAAATAAAAAGGACATACAAATAATGTAGCAAAACAGTGACATGGACTAACTTTTTAAACTGAAATATAAAATATTTATTGGAATTTAATAGAAATTACAAATAGACTTGGATAAAGATGATAAGAACTTCCAGAAAAGAGGCAAAGAGTAGAAGAAAACTGGAGTTAAAATTTATGGAACTTAAAGATAAATGGAAGGAAGAAAGGAAAAAATACTAAATTATTTGATTGGATAAATAATGTGCTGCTATCTTTGGTGAGGTTTATCTGGATTGGATAGTTTCTCTTTTAAAATGTTTAATGGCATGATGGATTAGATTGCAGTATTTATGTCATTGCTTTTGATATCTATATAAGAGTGTATTATTTCTGGCTTTTAATATATTTTATTTTATTTGCAACATTTACTTGTTAAGAGAGAGATTAGGGGAATATATATTAGGTATTTTTCTTAATTTTTACTGGACCTTTGCTGATCTAATACAGAGAGGTGAAGATTTAGAGATAGGTTTATAGAAAATGGAGTGAGATATGGAATATATATCTGGGTGTATTTTAAGAGACAGTGATTGTTGTGTCCTGAGCCTGCAAGATGCAGGCTCGGGACGTTGCAAGAGTCCCGGGCATTTGCAGAAGCTGCCCGGGACCAGACTGAGCGGCGCCGGCCTTGTGCGCATGCGCAAGGCGGGAAAAGCCCGCCTCATGATTGGTTGAACTTGCCCGGGGATCAGAGGGTATAAATAGAGGCCTGCGTGCCTCTGCTCTGGTT
>NW_015387027.1:926204-928677 GCF_001527695.2 Protobothrops mucrosquamatus
CAGCTGAGGCCCAAACTATAGTCACCCATCGTGGAGCTTTCAGGGTGAAGAGGTTACAGTTTGGGGTGAATGTCGCTCCTGGCATTTTTCAAAGTGTGATGGAAAACACCCTGAGGGGTATTCCTGGTGTTTGTCCTTATTTTGATGATGTTCTCATCGCAGGTGACTCTCCACAAGTGCTGGCTGAGCGGTTAAAGGCTGTTTTGCTTCGTTTCCGGAAGGCAGGTCTTAAACTTAAACAGGACAAATGTAAGATTGGTGTCCAATCCACTGAATTCTTAGGGTTCAAGATTGATGCACAGGGTATTCACCCATCTGATGCTAAGCTCAAAGCTATTCAGAAGGCTCCAAGCCCCAAGTCTAGGGGCGAACTGCAAGCCTTTTTAAGTTTATTGAATTTCTATCATGCATTTCTACCTCACAAAGCTGCTATTGCTGAGCCATTGCACAGACTCCTTGACAAGAATGCATGTGGGCGCTGGACCAAGGTCCATGAGGCCAGTTTCAATGAGGTCAAAGCTTTGCTTACATCCAATGCGGTGTTGGCTCATTTTAATGAGCAGCTGCCAGTGTGCCTGGCTTGTGATGCCTCACCCTACGGTGTGGGCGCTGTTCTTAGCCATTTGACGGCTGATGGGACTCTGGTCCCTGTGGCTTACTACTCTAGAACCTTATCTGCTGCTGAGCGTAACTATGCTCAAATTGATAGGGAAGCTTTGGCTTTGGTGGCTGGTATTAAAAAGTTCCATGATTTCATCTATGGCCGCCACTTTACGGTCTTTACGGACCACAAGCCTTTACTGGGGCTGTTTACCACCTCCAAACAAACTCCTCATATCCTATCCCCTCGCATGCTCCGTTGGTCCATCTTCCTCTCAGCTTATGACTATTCACTGGTCCATAAGCCTGGCAAGAAAATGGGTCATGCAGATGCCCTGAGTAGACTGCCATTACCTACTGTGGAGCCGGATCCCGCTCCTGCTGTACACATATTGTCAATTCAGGAGTTGCCTGAATGTCCCCTCAATGCTAGGGATGTGGCTGCTGAAACTGCCACTGACCACACGCTCAAACGCGTGCTGTCATGGGTTCTCTCTGGGTGGCCGGACAGGTGCCCTGCAGAGGAATTTCAACGTTTTTGGNCCTTGTGCGCATGCGCAAGGCGGGAAAAGCCCGCCTCATGATTGGTTGAACTTGCCCGGGGATCAGAGGGTATAAATAGAGGCCTGCGTGCCTCTGCTCTGGTTGTTCGAGAGTGGAGCAAACAATAAAGACTTGTTAGAGATGAATCGTCTCAAGCGCCATTATTCCCAGGACTTAACACTGGCGACGAAGGTGGGATTCAGTCTGAACAGCTAAGAAAAGCTAGAAGACTCACCCAAAGAAGTCCGGGAAAGAAACGGCGTGGAAGTCAGCGTTATCCTGCCAGTACGAAATCGCTGGAGGGTGCGTGCGACTGAAGAAGAAGAAACTTTACCATCGATCATGGCTAAAGTTGGGCGTTTAGAAGAATTCGACGTCTCTCACCCCGAGAGGTGGGAATCCTACGTGGCAAGAGTCGAGACGTATTTTCGCATCAACCAGATTCGAGAGGAAGGCTTAAAGGCTGCCACATTGTTGTGCGTTTGTGGGCAAGATGCCTTTGAGATCACCGAGAGTTTAATCTCCCCAGTCTCGCTGGAAACGGTGTTGTACTCCAACCTCAAGAAAACCTTAAAGGAACATTTCCAGCCCAAGCAATCAGTCATGGCTTGGAGGCACACATTTCAACAGAGAGATCAGCGAGTCAGAGAATCAGCAAAAGACTACGTTGCGGCCTTGAGAAGAGCAGCTAAACCGTGCGACTTCAAGGACTTAGAAGAGAGACTTCGCGATCGTTTTGTATGCGGGCTGAGAAACACAGAATTGCAGCAGAGACTGTTCGCCAGGGAAGATGTTTCCTTCCAAGATGCTCTGCGAGAGGTTTCGGCTGAAGAAGCTGCCGGCGGGGCGTTCAAGAACATGCGGCCCAAGAGAAACGCTCCTGAGACCGCCACTATTCACAAGGAAGACGTGCGCGAGGAGTCGGACGAAGATCCTGAAGAAGAGGTGGATAAGCTTTACCAAGCTGCTGGAAGGAAGTCCAGGGATCGTCAGGTCAAGGGCCCAGCTGAGCTCCGTTGCTGTGGATGCGGTGGTCGCCACAAGCGAGCCAAATGCCGGTTCCGTTCCGCCATTTGCCGAGCATGCGGGAAGAAGGGCCACATCACTGCGGTCTGCCTGGGTCGACAGAAAGTACAACCGAAGGAAGAATTGAATCTGAAAGGTACCAGGGTGCCCAGCCAAAACAGGGTGGGGTTCTGTGCAACACGCCGGAACATTTTAAGAATAGGCACACACAAACCCCTTAAAAAGAAACTAACACTTAAAGTGAAATTGCAGGGAATTCCATTATCAATGGAACTTGACACAGGGTCTGCCCTATCCATAATCT
>NW_015387027.1:930711-950759 GCF_001527695.2 Protobothrops mucrosquamatus
TCGCAGCATGATACCATGGTCCACAGTATCAAAAGCCGCTGAGAGGTCCAAAAGCACAAGGACAGAGGAATAACCCCTGTCCCGGGCCCTCCAGAGATCATTTACCAACGTGACCAATGCCGTTTCCGTGCTGTGTCCCGGCCTGAAGCCCGACTGGTATGGGTCTAGATAATCTGTTTCATCCAGGTGACGAGGGAATGAACTCACAGGGGTTAGATAACTCCATTGAGGGCTGGCCAACCAGGTTTAACGACCAACAGGGCCCGGACTGCTCAAGTACAGGAGATGGGCTGGAAAGCCAAGCTGAAGTCACTGGTCATTCACAGAGCACTTCACCTAGAGCAAGCAGCAACGGAGATAACAATACAAACTCTCCAGGTCTGAGAAGGTCACTCAGGGCAAGAGGCCCTCCCAAATACTTAGCCGATTACGTAAGGTGAACAGGTACATAGCGAGAGCTGACTGAAGGTACTGGTGGGTTGTATTTAAGTAAAACAAGGTCGGGGGGAGTCACTGGATCTGGTTCAAAGGAACAGTCCCACACCTTATACATTGTGTAACTTTATTTCATTATTTAATTGTATTACCATCTATAGGATGGCGTCCATGTGGGTGCAATCTTATTTCATCCAGGGGAAAGGGGTGTTGTGTCCTGAGCCTGCAAGATGCAGGCTCGGGACGTTGCAAGAGTCCCGGGCATTTGCAGAAGCTGCCCGGGACCAGACTGAGCGGCGCCGACCTTGTGCGCATGCGCAAGGCGGGAAAAGCCCGCCTCATGATTGGTTGAACTTGCCCGGGGATCAGAGGGTATAAATAGAGGCCTGCGTGCCTCTGCTCTGGTTGTTCGAGAGTGGAGCAAACAATAAAGACTTGTTAGAGATGAATCGTCTCAAGTGCCATTATTCCCAGGACTTAACAGTGATAAGTTGTTAATGTTGAATATGTTTTCTGGGGGCGAATGGGGAACTGAACTTTACTTTTCCTACTATTTTGGGGGGGAATTGGTTTTTTTTTATTCCACACTTTTTAATATATATTTTTGAACTAGGCTTTTGTATTAGTTTTATCTGTTGAATATAATTCTTAATAAAATTATTGGGGAAAAAGAAAATCAAAAGAGCCAAACAATCAAAATTTTAGCGGAATGATAGATAAGGGTAGAAAAGTAATAAATAGCAACGATCCTGACCATAAAAAGCAATTTGCTCCAAGCAGAGCAGCAGTATTAAGATCCTGGCATGTTGCGGGCAAAGATATACTATATCTAAAAGTGTACTGCAAAGTATGTTAAGTCTGCAAACCTAGTACAACTTGTCTCAATGAAGAATGCTTCATTATACATGCTAGCTGAGAGAAACATTCACTTATTGACTTGCAAAAATTATCATCTGCCCAATGACCTTGTAATGAGAATGCCTTGTAATGAGTCTTTCCATTGGTTCCCCCAAGCCCAGGGCTCTTGATACTGTCTAGCAGCAGCAGCTCTGCAGAGTTTCAGGCAAGATCTTTTCCCCTTTCCCCAGCAGGCAAATGTGTGTTCTACCAATGAACTACAAACCTCCATATAAAGATGAGGTTTTTAGCCAGAGAACACTCACCAAGTCCCCTGCTTTTATCATCATTCAATGAATACCAATCAGTGAAAGTTGCTTTCTCCCTAAGAGCAGTGTTATGGCAAGATGAAATCTAATCTTTATGTTCTGCTAAGTGACAGTGAGGTTGAATTTACCCCTTCAAGTCTTTATTTCATAATTATGTTAATATGGCTTCTTATAATATTGACTGCAATGAGATTTATAAAAGCTTTACCTCATGGGGTAATCCCTTATTAGAGATGGATATGCTTAGGTGCTGATCCCTTGATCTAGATCTTGCTTTCTATCCTGGGTTAATCAATTCATCCTGACTCAAGGAATGTTTGTTGTCAATAAAATAGGCAGGGGCTCTTCTTAGTTTAGTACCCAAATAAAGTATAGGGAAGGCTGGAAGCCGAAAGCTGGAAGGAAGAAGAAGAAGAAGAAGAAGAAGAAGAAGAAGAAGGAGGAGGAGGAGGAGGAGGAGGAGGAGGAGGAGGAGGAGGAGGTGGAGGTGGTGGTGGTGGTGGTGGTGGTGGTGGTGGTTGGAAAAAGAGGTTATCAGCCAATCTTACATGTTTGTACCACAGGACATAATTCTACAATTTCAGTGCTGCTCTTTTACTCATACTCAGTAGATAGATTCAGGGGATCAGTTGGGACTTATTTAGAACAGAGGTGGGCAACTTGTAGACTTCAAAGCACTTTTTCATTGCCTGCAGAGCACTCTCTGATCTTAACTTCTGGAAACCAATGGCAAGCAGTTGCCTGCTTTTTTTTTTTTTTTGTAAGACACAAACATTGGAACTGTAGTGTAAAAAAACCTAGAGCATTCTGCATTGCAGCCTTAAACAACTTGTGTCATAGACTGGCTGGAAATGAAGCAGCTGTATTATTATTATTATTATTATTATTAATAATAATAATAATAATAATAATAATAATAATAATAATAATAATAATAATAATAATAATAATAACAGTACCAATAGTAATAGGTGCCTTGGGTGCAATCCCAAAACCACTTAAACATCATTGGCATTGACAAATTCACCATTAGTCAATTGCAAAAGGCGGCCTTACTAGGAACTGCTTCCATCCTGCAATGATATCTGTAATACCATCAAACATCCACATCTGCCCCTATCCCAGGTCCTTGGTAAGGACTCGATAGGTAGACAAAAATGCCAAATCCAGTCTGAACATCTGGCTGACTGTGCGATGATTAATAATAATAATAATAATAATAATAATAATAATAATAATAATAATAATAATAATAATAATAATAATAATAATAATAATAAAGTTGGAATCGACCTTGGAGGTCATCTAGTCCAACCCCCTGCTCAAGCAGGAAATCCTATACCATTTCAGACAAATGGCTGTCCAGTCTCTTCTTAAAATCTTCCAGTGTTGGAGCATTCACCGCTTCTGGAGGCAGGTTGTTCCACTGATTAATTGTTCTAACTGTCAGGAAATTTCTCCTTAGTTCTAGGTTGCTTCTCTTTTTGGTTAGTATCCATCTGTTCCTTCTTGTTGCTTTGGAGAATAGCTTGACTCCCTCTTCTTTGTGGCAGCCCCTGAGATATTGGAACATTGCTATCATGTCACCCCTAGTCCTTCTCTTCATTAAACTAGACATACCCAATTCCAGCAACCATTCCTTATGTATCTTTTTCTGGATTTTAAACCTTGCTCCATTTTGGCCTCAGTGATAGTCAGGAGTTGTATCCAGACTATATTTACCATGGGCTCCAATTGGTGGGTTCTTCAGTTTCTTTATTTCTCCCAGCTTTTTTTTTTAATGGATGAGTCTTTAAGGGCAAATGGATTCCACTGATAGGAAACTCATTGTGTACTTGACACCTTCCCATTTGTTGTGCTAACCAGTGGATTGATAAAAGAAAGGAAGGAAAAATACTGTTCATTACTTTTTATTTGTGTTACTTGGGCTAGAAGAGAACATGATGTCACTTGGTTAAAGAGAAAGAGACTGCTCCATCTTTCATGGTTCCATTGGTGAATTGGTAGAAGCAGAAGCAGCCACCCATGAAGGACAGTGAATGGAGGGAACTTCCTTCCATAGTGCGTAGTTGGAATGGAGATATTGATCTAAAATAAATATAAATAAAGTGAAGTTCAGCCAGAGAATTTCACAACCCTGCTTGTCAGGAAAAAGATTACCTTCCTAGTGACTTAGGGTAAGTAAACATTATGTGTTCCTGTCTTGAAGAAATGGTCAATGGTGAAACATAGTCCTTCAAATCAACTCTAGGACAGTACTGCAGTGACAGCTACTTATAAAAACAAATCCCCTTTTTTGACCTTAAGGGTTGCAGATATCAAGAGTTTTCAACTATCAACTGCATGCATTTGTAGATGCATGTAGAAAAATTAGACTCTAGATATAACCATAGAGATTTTCCAGGAACGGGAGGCATCCATTGAATTGAGTCAGCTGTCATCAGATGCAGTTGGACTGAAGGCAGCATGGTAGTGAAAAAAGAAGCAGATAAGTTTTATCCAGTCCCACAAACTGGTTGAGCACTTCTCTTTAACAGACTGTAATTCAGAGTAAAATTAGCTATTGCCATGTTATGGATAACAAAATTATTTCTATGGAATAAAATACAATTGGCAAGTACTACTCAGTATTACCATCCACAGCCAAATTCCAAAATTGGACTTATTCTTTGATTGAAGGGTCCAGATTGGTGGATATTTCCCCTACTACTGTAGCTGGTGATAGGCTGAAAGGGGACAGAAACCCAGAAGAGAAAAGCAACTACCTAGCCTGTAATAATTGGGTCATTTGCAAAATAGGTTAATAGCATTTGGCTGTGTCACAAAAGAAATTTAACAGAGGCACAATAGGGATTGGCAGCACTGTAAGGACAGGAAATGTGATGCTGGCATTGTTTTATGGCTACTCAA
This sequence comes from Protobothrops mucrosquamatus, assembly GCF_001527695.2. Lineage (NCBI taxonomy): Eukaryota > Metazoa > Chordata > Lepidosauria > Squamata > Viperidae > Protobothrops > Protobothrops mucrosquamatus. The sequence continues at coordinate 935,223 of NW_015387027.1, forward strand.
GGATTAGAGTGTGGTACCATTTTTATTCACAGCAGTGAAAGGCCTTGACTGAACCTAGGTCCATCCCTATCTCCTGCCTCTTCAAACCTGCTCTTCCTTTGGCAGCAGCACGACATCTAAAAGCCTCCTGACCAGGGAGACTCATTGAGTTGATTTCTCCAAATACTGGGACTTCCATGTTTTCTGAAGACTATTCAGACCTTTAGACAGAATCTCACTTTTCCTCCCTGGAAAATATATTTTCTTTTAAATCCTGCAGCAGGGACAATGTGTTCTCCACAAGATACACGTAAGGGCACCCCTGGGATTCCAGCTGCTGCAGGAAGGCACACTCAAGAACTGTGGCAGTGGCATCAAGCCATGGGGATATTCATTATGTGCTGGGTTGAAATGACTCCCTTTTCATAACTGTAGAATAAATTTACCTATGATAAATCACGGTGTATTTTGGTAGCTTCTCCAAGTGGGAAATCATGTTATTGCCATTGGCTCTGGAAGAAAAGGATTCAGATAAATAGAGCTACGCAACCCAGTCTTATTATTTGAATTTTGTCATCACACATGAAAGGGGAGTGGCAGCAGGTGACAATCTGAGTCACAACATAGCATTCACAAAACGCTTGTATGACTTTTGAGTGCAAACTGATTAAAATGCTTAAAAGGTGAGGAAGCAAAACATACTTATAAATAGACTCCCAGTGCATTTGAGGTAGCACACATTTTATGCCACCTTGGAAACTTGCTGCTTCTACTTTTATAAAAGAAAAAAAAATCAGTACAGCACTAGGAAACTTTTCCCTTTTAGATTTCATTAAAACTCACTTCTAGTGATGGACAAATGCCCTTCAGTTCAATTTGAAATAAGATAAATAATTTCCCATTTTATTGGAAAAGGCACAAAAAATCATTATCCCCACAAGACATTTGAATTGACTTGGAATATTAGATGTACCACATTGCACTGCATTACTTTTAGCTGCCTCTCAAAATTGCACATACTTTAATGCTCATTGCAGCTCAGGCAAAGTAAAACAAAGAAAACAAAGTGTTTTAAAATTCTAGGGAGATGCAAGAAAATATAGAAAAATTGTTCAGCAGATCAATGATTATGTGATTTGCATTTCTGTTCCTTACTCCCACTTGTTTAATCTTAATATGTAAATACTTTTTTTTCTTTTTGCAAGACATTTAAATTTTGTATTGCAGTTATTGGTGAATCATCTTGAATTGCCATAGGATAATATTATTAAACTATCTAACAATACAATAGTAACTGAAAACAATGGGATGTGGACCAACACATGTGGCAAATAATAAGGGATTACACTAAATATCATGTTACCAATGGAATGTTTGGCACTGTGTGTATAGCATCCTTATAGCAAAAAGGCATGTGGGCACCACAGATTAAGATGCCAGGTTTTACATTGGATATTTACCATCTGGCAACAGAGCTGGTTGCAATAGAAGCTTTGGCCACACATGATGGTAGTTCAGGGGAGAATAACTTTAAAAAAAGGCCTTGGATGGAGCAAGAATCAGAATATAAACTGAAGTATTCCTAAGGTAAAACAGATCTAGGAGGCCATCTGACATAAACACAGATATTAGGACTTGGTATTACTGGAGGGATCATTTGACAGCTGAACATTGTGTGACCAGAAGCTTACCTCTTCATGAAGTTGATATCCGTTGAGAATTTTCCTCATGTTTACTTCTGAAGTGAAGGTAAGAGTAAACATTTCTCCCATTGTACATCTATTTGCAGATGTCCTCTTTTATGAAGGGCCATCCACAGCGCTAGTCTACTATAGTAAAAGATAATTATCTCTCATGAATGATGGCAAATATATGTGTCCCAGGATAATGTTGCAAGATTGAATCTGGGTCAGTCACCGGGACCAAAGATTTACTCTTCTGAACTTTTGGACTCATGATAATAACCCAAAGTACATATTCTAGTAGAGAGAAGTTCCCTGAACATGGGCTCCAGTATGAGTCCGAAAGCTTGGAAGAGTAAACCTTTGATCCTGGTGACCGGCCCAGATTCAATCTTGCATAATTATCTCTATTTAAGATTCAGTAATTAGTTCTAAACTGTCATACACATGTGCATGCACAATCACACATGTGCACACATGCACACACGCACACACACACACACAGCATTTTCTACACATTTTCTACACATTTGTATGCAAATCTTTTTTCTCACTTTGGACAATATAGTAAGTGCAATCTTTTGTCAAAAGAACTTGGATCTGGTAATTTAAAATTAAGAAGACATGATTCGTTTAATAAGCCTATCATGCCCAGAGGAACACATCTTCTTCCTCCCAATTCACACAATACCCCTTCCACCCCTATAGACACCTCAAACAGTGAAATAGGCAGGATATAAATTTAATCTGAAAATATTCTTTTAATGGAGGAGCCATGTTTCTGGACAAAGCCCAATATGCTATATATCCTTTATTATTTGATGAAGTCTATCTGCTTTTTGGCAGATGGGCTCATGTTTATCTTTGATAAAAGAACTGGCACAGTTTACAATAATTAAGATAATAATAAGTTACTTATTGAATATATATTCTATCCTTCCCCGAGGTGGGATGTACCCTAAGGGAACAATGGTGATGATCTGCCAGGTGTATGTTATGATTGTCTTCTTACCTGAGAAGGATGCTAATCAAATCTGTTATAAATGCAAGCTTGTCTCCTTGCTGGAGAAGAAGGTGAAAGAAGAGAAGCTAGATTTTCTGCTGTAAGCTTTATTCTGTAATATCGAACAATTACAATATTGAAGACAGCATCCAGCGAGGGGGAAAAAATGGCTGTTTGAAGACACACAGCTAAAGAGAATGGCTAAAGCAGGAGGAGGAGGAGGAGACTCATGCCACTGGAGCTTACAAAGTGATTAAAGATCAAATTTAAATTTCATTATTGCTATGAAAGATCAGCATAAAAAAATAGAATAAAATAAAACCAAAAGATAAAATTAATAAAATACAATCCAAGTCCAACTGACAAATCAATCACATTTTATCAGTTGCTGCCAGATTTTCATTGAAGCCACCCGAAATTGTGTTGGGTGAAAAAGTGACTACTATGTAGGTGACACCATGGTTGGAGTCTGAAAGAAGATTGATATATACTTCTATCCTCCTGAGAGATGTTGCAGCAGAATAGAATGTAGTCTTACACAGATCCCCGTAAAAATTACAGTGAAACAGTATATGTTGGATGGTTTCTATTTCCCCAGAGTCACATAGGCAGGTGTGTACTTTAAATGGATTTTTGGTGAACTTGGTCTGTATTAAAGTCGATATAACTATGTTGTGTCTAGTATAAAAATACCTTCCTTAACCTAATGATTTAAGATCTGGATATGAAAGATGGCCTTGAATCATCAGAGATAGGTATTCCTGAAAAATGGAAAGGATTCTCAAGTGTGCAAATGTCAACAAAATCAAACTACACACAGAGAAAAAGAAGAATAGTGATAGTGGGAAAATTGCAAGGAAGGAAAACTTGTTTTTGGATTAGACACTATCGTGAGAACTTTACTTTCTTCCTGGTGCATGTGAAAATGTAAAAATGGACATGGTGGAAAGATACAGTTTACTCACAAATTATTGTGTCTGGAAGATTACAGTATAATGATACCTTATAAAGCCATAAGTGGGGAGATGAAATAAGTAGTGCTTACATCTTTTCCATTGATAGAATGAAGGATAAAAAGGGAGAGCAGGATCCCAACTGGATAAGAAGATAGTGTTGTCAAGAAAGACTTTGATTCCTAGAATGTGTTGCGCATCATTAATATAAGGAACACTAGAAATGAGCCTTTCCAAAGGCAGGGAAAATGTGTTTGGTAAGTCTTGTTAATCCTATCAGGACTGCTTTAAACTAAATCAGATGAGGAAAAATAAGAGGCACATATCTATTAGAATAGTGCTGGCATTAGGAATATGCCTGCACATGGTAACTGAGGAAGTACAAGGCAGGAAAGAATTCTTGGAAATTTCTAACACATAGCCATAGGGGGAGTGGTAAATAGCTACAGATACAGTGTCTAGTATGTGAATATCAAAGTAGAAGCGGGGTGGGGGTGAAGGAAGAACTAGAAATCATAACTTGGGAAAATCAATATTACTTGAGAGATGCTACAGAAACTTGGTGGGATGAGTCATGGTTGCAATATAGAACTCAAGCGATATTACTTGTTCTGAAGGGAGGTGGGGTTGCTACATAAGCCTATGAAGAAATTCATGGCCCTCAAAGCATCTACCCAGGCAGAGGACATAGGTGATGCTTTTCTAAATCCATGAACCAAATTCTTAAGTATACAAGTTTCAGTATATTGTAACAGGAGATCTCAACTAACCTGATATCTGCAGAAAAACTAACTCAGCCAACAAATTTTGATTTTTCTTTATGGCAATTTCATTTCTAAGAAATGTGAAAAAGAACAAAGGAGTCAATATCTTGAAGCTAATCCTGATCAATGGAGAAGAATTAACCAATGACCCGAAGGTAGTAGATTGTCAGAGCTTTGAGGGCATCTAGGAAGCAGATGCCATGCGGATCATAGGAATACTAATTTATTGTTGTAGGGTATAATGAAAGAAGGTTGAAAGACTACCAGAGTTTCTCTTTGTTCCTCTTGTACCAAACAAAATCAAAGAGATGTCATTTTGAGTTTCTTCCTCATGCTTTCCCCCTTCCCAGGACTATTTTGCCATTTCTCCTCCTTTAACAACTTCTCCTTATGTTCATCAAGATTATCTCTATATTTCTCTACACACAGGTAATCCTCAACTTACAACAGCACTGGAAAAAGTGACTTATAACTGTTTACGTTTACGACTGTTACAGCATCCCCATGGTCATGTGATTAAAATTCAGACAATACATTGGCATGTATTTATGATAGTTGTGATCATCTTTTGTGACCTTCTGACAAGCAAAGTCAACGGGAGAGCCAGATTCACTTAACAACCATGTTACTAACTTAATTGCAGCGATTCACTAAACAACGTTGGCAAGAAAGTTTGTAAAATGGGGCAACATTCATTAACAAGGTCTTTCTAGCAATGGAAATTTTGGGCTCAGTTGTAGTCGTATGTCGAGGACTACCTGTATTACAACATTCTCATGTTGTAATTCAAGATAATCAGGAAAGTAGAAGACAAGGGACATTATTCACATACAGTGGCTTGGCTTCAGAAAGCTTGATTTTCATCAGCTCCAATGAAAAGTGAGTTGCAGACCATGACTCACAATCTTAAAGGATAAACAAGTCAAAGAGAGACAAGAGATCCTGGAAAACAAGAGACTGAAACCCCAGGTACAAACAAACCCCATGAAAAGGAAAAATGAAGAAGACTTAAGGGAATTGTGTGAATGAACAGTGAGCAAACTGGCACACTAAGAAGCCAAAAGCAGATATACAGTATGTGGAATGGAAACAGAGGAAGTAACTAGGAAGGCAACCATATCTTGAATTTCTGTGGTTGGAATTTGGAAGCTCAAAATGAAATGAGGCTTGCAAGGAATAAAAACAGAGAAGCTACTATATTTGTGAGTTTGGGCATTTGAAATAAGAAGACTGAGGCAGTATTTTGGCTAATCTGCAAGACAATGAACAAGATAAATGTGGAACTGTTTAACAATTTTTTTTTCTGTCTTGTTCATGGTAGGAAGGATTCTCTTAACATGAAGGGAGAGAGCCCCCATCTAAACAAGGAAAGGGAGGTGGAATAGAAGTTAGGACTGATAAAGTTATAGTAAGGATCCTGCCTTGTTCTCTCCATGTTTCAAGACCAGATAATTAGATTCCAGAGTGTTGAAGGAGCTGTCAAAATGATTTCAGAATGACTGAATGTTTGAAAACTCCTGGTGAGGTACCAGAACTGGAAATAAGTAGCCCCCTAACTTCCATCTCAAAAGTGCCTCATTAATCATCGTTTAAGATCATATCCTCATGACATTCCTCTCATCTCTAGCCCATAGTTGAGGCTAACAAACTACATTTTTTTGATCCAAAGTGAAGGTGGAGTTTTCCAGGTCCTGCCAATATGAGTATTGCTTTTGGCTGTTTTTGACAGATTGCACACTGACTGACTAACCTGTTTATTAACCCTTAACCTTTGCATAGATTGCCTATGGTGTCTCACCTATTGATGTACTATCATCCACCATGTGCTGTAGGAGGCAATCCACAGGATGGGTTGGAAAATAGTTAATGCAAAGGTTGGTCACACATCAACCAGATATTTAACTAGGTTTGGCATTTTTCTCCACTTGCTGCATCCTTCCCAAGGACCTGGGATAGGTGGATGTTCTTGTTTGCTGAGGTTAAAGGTATCATCGCAGGAGGTAAGCTGTTCCAAGTAAAGCTGATTTTTGTAATTGACTGATGATGATTTTATCAGTGCTGAATGGTGTTCAAGTTGTGCTTCAGAACTTTTAGGATTGGATCCAAGGCACCTATTACTATTAGTATTATTTTTGCTTTCTTTTGCCACATTCAATTTCTATTTACAGGTTTTTGTATTTTGTGATTTTCTTCAATTCTTTGTCTCCTATTCTATTCTCTCTGCAACATGCCCTATCCTGACTTTTTTTGTCTTTCTTATCAACAATTTTTAAGTCCGGATTATTATGTGGCGGGTGCTTGTCCATCTGAGACAATCTCAGAGCACTTCCGCTGCTTCATTTTTTTTATTACTTTGTGGTCTCACCAGTTCTTACTTGCAGGCCAATGGCATTCCTTACAGATATCACAATGCAACATTGTTGCTACTTTGTCATGCTGTTGTTTGTAGTCAGACTGTGTGATCTAACTAGGTGGCCCATTATTTCTTCACCTTCTTTGCAAGAATGGCATTTGCTGTCTGTTGCTGTCTTCTCAAACCTGTCTTTGTATGCATTTGTTCTCAAAGCTTGTCTTATGCAGCCAGAATTCAATTTTTCTGCTCTTATTATTATCTACTTTGCCTACCAGTTTGTTTGTTTGTTTTGTATTGGCCACATCATACTTTGCCTTGTCATGTATTATTATTATTGTTATTGTTATTGTTGTTGTTGTCTTCATTTAGTCTATCTTGTAGGCTAGTTTGGTCTCTCTGGTATTCAATAAGCTTTCGTGATATACTAGCTTCAGTGCATCTTCTTCACTGTGCTTCAGCTATTCTTCCAAAGTCCCCTTTTCTTCTTCAACTGTCTATACCTATGCTCCCTGATAAGCAGGATCTCTCAACATCACTGTTTGGATGAAGGGCATGATTCATTGTCATTATTGTTTGGGTCTTCCTATCCAGAGTTTCTAGTTCAGCTTCATTCCTCTATTCCAGCTGTGTATCTAATGACTGATATTGCCCAAGTGTTAATTGCCTTTATGGTATTTCCTCCACTTTTTTTCCTCTTAAAATCTTCTTCATGCTCATAATGTATAGTAACCTTTTATTGGTTTTAGTATGCTTGATGTTGACAGCCTGAAGGCTGCTCCAGGTGTTTGTTACTGTTTTTCCACTATTGATGGTAAGGGTGGCACATTTATTCAGTGCAAACTCTATTACAATATCTTGGCTGCATATTTCCAATGGGTATTTTTCCATACAGCTTCATGTGAAGGGCGTGAGATAATCTGGCAGATGTTTTTGATGATTAATAGCCATGGCCTGACTTGTTCAGTATTGTTGATAGAAGAATCAATGCAATAACAAACAGTAGTGGTACTAGTGAGTCTCCTTGAAAGGTTCCTCTCTTGATATTAACCTCCCCCAAGATATCACTACTGACCAGCAACTGTATCTTCCATTATGCTATTGATCTTTGCACAAAGCTTCTGATGTTTCTACTGATTCCTCTTATTTCTAGGCACTTGATTATTCAATTATGTGGCAATGAGTCAAATGCCTTTGTCATGGTTCCGACAGACAGAAATGAATAAAGCAGAACTCCGAGGCTGGTAAATTCCTCAAAGAACATGTTTATTAGTTACAAAGCATTGGCACAGTCAAGAGTGAAACCAAGTCTGGATACACAAGTAACAGTTTTCCAATACAAAGTTAAATGTCCCACTCATAAAAGCTATGCAAGCAATTACATTCCCCAGTATAATTATTTGGTGGGCTTTTTATGCAACACCCAGTCTCAGGAGCAGGTGATGACCTTGGTTCCCATGGGACAAAAGATTATTTTGATTAGCGAAGCACCTGGGCAACCCCCTTCCCTCTGTTTTATGTGGCAACCTAGAATGAGAAGGAAAATGGCTGCAGCCATGCTCATTTGTAGAATTGACAGCCTTCTTGTAATCAATCCAAGCTACATTCAAATTGGTCTTCCTTCTCTTAAGTTTTTCAAAAACATCTTGTCACTGAGGAGCTAGCTTTTTGTTTCTCTACTCTTTAAATCAGAGGTGTCAAACTGCCGGCCTGCAGGCCGGACGTGTCATTCGGAAGCTACGCCCACCCCATTGCCAGCAATGGCAAAACTATCCCGATATGTTGCACGACGTCACTTGATGTTGTGAGTTTGACATGTCTGCTTTTGTTTGTTTCCTTTCTGCTCAGGTAGAAAGAATTTGTTTTCAACCAGATGTTGGATTGCATCAGCTACAACACCAGTTAGCAATTTGAAAGCTGCTTGTAAGCACATAATCGGCCTGTAGTTGCCTGTTGCTGCTTCTTTTGCTGGATCTTTCATTATCAGGTAGGTTTTGCCAGATATTAACCAGAGTTATTCCTATTGCTCTAAATATCTGTCAAAACTCCTTTTCCAGCCCCAGCTGTACCCCAAGAATGACTGGTAATTGTTTATCCTTCTGACAGGAAACCACCAATCATTACACATAAATTTGCCCTGCAATTAATATTAAGACAGCAGCTTTCAGCAGCCTTGTTAACAAGGCAGAATAAAAATCAGCTATGTAGAGACAAAGCAAATTTATACTGGCAACTTTTGTGCTTCCACATGGACTTAGGGAAAGGATTTAAGCCAGCTTTTAGATGTATCCATTGTCCCAAAACTGAAAAGACAGAGCAGGACTGGGGAAACTACAGAATAATTATATGCTGGTTAATAAACACAATAAAGGAAAGTATATAAATACAGAACGGTTCTTTTAATCTGCACTGGAGAAGTTATGGAACAGATTGTCAAACAGCATAGCTGTGAACAGATAGGAAAAAATATTACCATTACCAAAAGCCAACATAGATTTGTCAAGTTATATCAGATTACAGTATCTCTTTTTATGACAGAGTGATTAGCTCAAGGGTCGAGTGACAGTAGCAAATGTAATGTATCTTGATCTCAGTAAAAGTATTTAACAAAGTCATGATATTATTTGACAAAATCTATGTTAGTGTCTCTTCAACTTGAATTGACAGTTCATGCCATCATAGGAAATGATTTTTAGTGTTTTATTCTTACATTCCAATGCTGTAGTTTCTATTTTTTCTGCTTTCACCACCTATTTTTACCCAGTGATATTCAATATCAAATAAACATCTTTTTAAATAATCTGGAGGATTAAATGGGATTTGATCAGATCTTCAGATGATGCCAAGCTAAAGGGGTTGGTTAAATAATTCAAAATAGCCTCAGTTGGCTTGAATATAGGGCAAATCCAACAGAGAAGTAGCAATGGGAAGGGTATGTTCTTGCACCTGAATGTCTATCAAGATTCTCAGTCATCCAGGTTGTGGTTATCCCAAAGGTGCTTTTTCAAAAGGCAACTGGACTTTTTTTTTCTTTGAAGATGTTTCACTTCTCATCCAAGAAGCTTCTTCAGTTCTGACTGAATTGTGGGGGGAATGGAAGGAGGTATATTTCTTGCAGTCACCTGGTTGTTAGCACATTCTCTGAGAGTCGTTGAGGCCACTTGGGGGTTTATCTGTGCCCTCAGGATCACCTGAATCATAGTGCAAATGGGTGTGGAACCATCTTGGAACTGCTGAAAACACTATTGTAAACAGGAGATAGATGGTGTTGTATCCCTCCCTCTCTGTTGAGAGAGGGCTGTTCAATTTTGACATAGATGGTCTCTTTGACCACTCTTTCAAACTTCTTGAATGAGAAGCAAAATGTCTTCAAGGAAAAAACAAAGTCCAGTTGCCTTTTGAAAAAGCACCTTTGATATTCTTGCATCTGGGAAGGAAAGATCAAACAAATGTGTATAGGACTGGGACACCTGATTTTGTGGTCATGACTGTGAGAAGGCTCTAGTTACTTAGTTGATCACTAGTCAAAGATGAACAATTTGTTGCAGCAACTAAAAGGACAAAGCTTTTCAAATTTGATACAGCAGCTAGAGGTAATAGTTCAATTGCAGTTTTCACTGATAAGGTTGCACTTTGATTACCACATTTGGACCCTGCAGTTTAAAAGAAACATAGAGGAAGCTGGAGAGAAAAAAGAAACCTACCAGAAATCTAGAATCTGCTAATCATCTAGAATCATCTAGAATCATCTAGAAACCAAGCCCAGTGAAGAACGGTTGCAGAAACTGGGTATGTTTAACTTGCAAAAGAGAATATTGATGGGATATGTGATACTGATCCACTAATATTTACGAGGCTGACAGATGCAAGAGGGCCTGTTTTCTGTTGAAATCCAAATCTGGACAAAGACAGTTATTTTTATATATCAAAGAAGATTCAGGCTTAATGTTAGGAGGAATTTGAGATGGTGAATTGTGAAGCGGTAAAATTGTCTGTGTAGAACAGTGCTAGACTGCCCCTACTGGATATTTTCAAGAGGGCAGGTGTTGTATAGTTATTTGTTATTGATGGTCTGATGGATTTCTGCCCTGAGGAGATGGTTGGGCTGGATGACTTATAGAGTCCCTTCCAATTCACACATTCTATGATTAATTCAATGAACTTCATAGCTAAGCAATGGAATCTGGATTCTTCTGGTTTTCACTGATAGATTATTTACAGTACTTGCATTATTGTGTATTTTTTACAAGTACAACACAATGTATTATTTACACTGATGCTGTAAAACTAATATGCCTGTAAGCTATCTTTATCTTGGTTGTTGTCTAAGCCATTCTTCCCTTTCTGCCTTTCTTCTACATGTAAAAAGATTCTGTCTAATATTATTCTGGAATGGCTGTTCTGCTCATATTATCTTTCTATTCTAGCCAGTGGCTACCAGTTGTACAAATTATCCCAGATATTTCTTCCTCATCCATTTAATATTTGCTTGAGTAATGCATGAGGTTTTCCAGCAATATTTGAATAGCCTGGTTTAGAGGTATATTGAAAAGTACTATAACTTTTTGTTTTCAAGAAGTTAGGAAAAGAGAGAAAAAAAACCCTCCATGACATTAGATGTGTCCTTGACAGCAAAATAGCCCAGCATGGGTGTTTTATCTACTCTACCCTTCAACAAGTGCTTAATGCATGAATCTTGCTCTAGGATGCATTAAGCTCTACTTGTTATTCCAGATCCCCATGACTCTATTAAAAAAGCAAACAAAGAAATGTCAACCTCTATGCATTTTTAAAAGACACAAATTCTCCAACTTTTCATAATGCATGGCAGGGACATCTATCCATTAAACATGACTTCTGAGAAGAGAAATGGGAGCATCTGAAGAGGCAATTCAAAGGCAGAGATGAGGTCACATCAAGGTACAATTCATTGAGGAGAAAAAAGGATTAAAAAATAAAACAAGGAGGGAAAACATGTCTAAACTGAACTTAGATCTATTGGAGAATTTTATCTGAAGTGACATTATGAGGGGAATTTGGCATATTCTACTCTGAGAATTATGAGAAGCTAAATTTGGTCAGAGCAAAAGTCTTGGCTATTTCCATGATGTCCAACTTGTTGCATCTTGGAACCCCACAGGTAAGTGGTGGATTAGTGAAGACTAGTGTACAAAAGATGATGTACAAAGGATCTTAAAATCCAAGCAAGTAGGAAGGCAAATAATTTCTGTTATTGTAGCCACCATAAAAAACAGATATGGGCAACCTTATTTTCATAGATGAGACCAACCCTCTTTTAAAACTGTCTGGGTTGATGCACCATCAGTATAATAATAGTTTAACTGAATATGATTTGAACTGGTACTTCCTTTGATCTCTTCTGATTCTTCTTCATTCAGCTTCACTGTATGATCTTGGGTTCTAACATTAATAAAGAAGCAGAAAAACTACTGTACATTATTGCTTCTGGAATTCTTGTAGCCTTTCTTCCTGGTGCTCAAATCTCTGTTTGGTGATTTTGCATCCTTTCCAGCTCTTCAATGTCTATTTTCAAGGGCATTGGCAAGAACTATGCATGATATTTCAAATGGAGCTGCATTTATCAAACTACAGGTAGTCCTCATTTAGCAACCACTCATTCAGTGGTTGTTTGACAGTGTTGAACAAATGGTAGTTGTGACTGGATCTCATACTTACGGCCATTGCAGTGTTCCCACTGTCATGTGATTGCATTTTCCCTGCCAGCTTCCTGCAAGCAAAGTCAATGGGGAAAGTGGCAGGAAAGCAAAAGTCATGGTCATGTGAGGTCCTTGCTTAAAGATCTGGCCCAGAACTGCCATTGCTAAGCAAAAATGGTTTTTCGACAAATAACGGCAGAGCTTTAGCATTTTTAAATAAGGACTGCCTATACTGCATTTATTCCTCAAATTCGAGGGATGAAAAAACAGCTTCAAAGTAATTATAAAATTTATGCTGTACAACAGAAAATATTATTTCAGGTTGTTTGTCATGCTTTGCCACAGTTGTGATTCTTAGTTTCTCACCAGCCCAGCATGCCCCTTCCAGAATCTTAATTGGTGATTAAAAACTGCATGCAATTGGCATAAGTGTGAAAATAACTGAAATACCCACAATCTAATAAAAAAAAAATGCAGTAGCGCCTATTTTAGCAAATGGGTTTGTGAATTCCTAATAAGAGAGGCAAAAGTTGTTAAGGACCATCTGCATGATCTGTTTCATTTATTTTATCTCTTTGTTGAGCTTCCTTATGATATTACTTAAGATCCTCTTCATTAACTTGGTGCTTTCCAGAAGCCTAATATGTTGAGAGCTCCAGATTAAGGAAGACTGGCCTAAAGAATCCACATGCAATTGCCAGACTTGCAATAGAAAGATTTTCTTCAGTTATCATATTAGTGGAGAACTTTGGGGAATGTCGTATTAATTAGTTTTACTTTCCTTTGTGAGGGCACAATAAAAGAAAAAAAAACATTTGTGTTCCCCTGGCTGGTTTTGATAAAATTCAGCACACAAATATAACTAATAAATAGCCAGAGTAAAAAAGAAGCTTTGGAAGCTTTGCTTAGTGAAGGACAAATACCAAAAGATGCAAGTCATGTGAAGGCTTCTGGAGGGAGGAAGCATGGACTATACCTGATAATGGAATGGTATGTGAGAATGACCTTGGGAGACAGGTGGAAGAGCTGCAGACCTCAATGGAACTGCATCTACTTGGAGGGAAGTGTGTAGTGGGGTGCCCCAGGGCTGTGTTCTAGGCCCAGTGCTCTTCAACATCTTCATCAATGATTTGGATGAGGGGATAGATGGGGAACTCATCAAATTTGCAGATGACACCAAGCTGGCAGGAATAGCCAACACTCCAGAAGATAGGCTTAAGATACAGGAAGATATGAACAAACTGGAACACTGGGCGCTATCTAACAAAATGAAATTCAATGCTGAAAAAAGTAAAGTTCTACATTTAGGCAAGAAAAACCAAATGTACAGGTATAGTATAGATGGTACCTGGCTCAATAGTAGCAACTGTGAAGAGAAGGATGAGGGTGGGACATGATAGCAGTGTTCCAATATCTCAGGACCTGCCACAAAGAAGAGGGAGTCAAGCTATTCTCCAAAGCTCCGAAAGGCAGGACAAGAAGCAACGGATGGAAACTAATCAAGGAAAGAAGTAACCTAGAACTAAGGAGAAACTTTCTGACAGTTAGAACAATTAACCAGTGGAACAACCTGTCTCCAGAAGCGGTGAATGCTCCAACACTGGAACTTTTTAAGAAGAGACTGGACAGTCATTTATCTGAAATGGTATAGGACAGACATGTCAAAAAACAAGGCCCAGGGGCCGGATGCAGCCCGCAAAGTGGTTTCATGTGGCCTGCGAAGCCATCCTGGAAACAGTGAGGGAACAGCCCCCACTGCCTTGGCCCTGGCCCAGGCTGGCCGGGAGCCAATGTACAATGTACACTCTTGAGCTTATTTATTTTTTGCCACACATAACCTGTTTCACTATCTTTATAAACTTGCCTTATCTGAACTTTGTCATGTGTCTTCTATTTTGCTAGTTGCTATTGAGGTCTTCTCAAAGTAGATCATCTACCTTTCTATTTAAGATGTTACCTGTTAAGTCCGGAGAATAATGGCGCTTGAGACAAAGCATTTCTAACAAGTCTTTATTCTCTGCTTCCATTCTATGAACAACCCGAGCAGAGGCACGCAGAACTCTATTTATACCTTCTGATCCCCGGGCAAGTTCAACCAATCATGAGGCGGTATTTTCCCGCCTTGCGCATGTGCACAAGGCCGGCGCCACTCAGTCTGGTCCCGGGCAGCTTCTGCAAATGCCCGGGACTCTTGCAACGTCCCGAGCCTGCTTCTGCAGGCTCGGGACACAACACCCCTCCCCCCTAGATGAAATAATACGGCGCCCACATGGACGCCATCCTAGTGATGGTTATATAGTTAACTGATAAGTTAAGTTACACATTGTGTGTATGATGTGTTACTGTTCCGTCATACAAGACCCAGTAGCCCCAACATCGTTTACGTAGTGTCAACCAGTCAGAACCTCTAGTTCAGTGATTGCAGTTCACCTGCTCACCTTACATAATCGGCTAGGTATTTGGGAGGGCCTCTTACCCTGAGCGACCTTCTAGGACCTGGGAAGTTTGTTTTCCCCGTTGCTTCTTGAAATAGGTGAGTTGCCCAGTGGATGACTGATGACTTCAGTTTGACAATCCTGCCCGCCTCCAGTATTCGAGCAGTCAGAACCCTGTTGATCGCTAAACCTGGTTGACCTACCCTCTATGGAGTGCTCTAACCCCTCTGAACTCATTGCCGTGTTTCCTGACGGAGTGAGGTTTTCCTGGCTCGTTTCTGTAGTGATAGGGTCTAGGGATGCCTCCCTGTTAGCCCTGATGCATGAAGACATCCTTCTATGAGCCATGTCAGCACGGGACGTGTTTCCCCTTTGTTTTGCCTGCTCTCTTGCATGTTGTGAGTTGTGAGTATGCTCCCAGGTGTTCTCCGTGTCTGGAGTATTGTTTGTAAGAGGTGGATAATTAGTCTGCCACCAGTGGGACTCCCAGGCTGGAGTGTGTGTAGGGGTGTCTGTGTACCCCTGTTCCCAAGAACTGCTACTTGAAGCACCTGTGAAACTTGGGTGTTGAGAACCCGTTTCACTCCCCACAGCCATCGTTGGCTGCTGAGTTTGATTCCCAGAATGCATTTCCCCTTCCTCCTCCCCCCCAGAGGAGACTGAGAAGGAACCATAGGCGTGTCCCGTCTCACA
>NW_015387027.1:951419-969892 GCF_001527695.2 Protobothrops mucrosquamatus
AGCAGCCACATCCCTAGCATTGAGGGGACATTCAGGCAACTCCTGAATGGACAATATGTGTACAGCAGGAGCGGGATCAGGCTCCACAGTAGGTAATGGCAGCCTACTTAAAGCATCTGCATGACCCATTTCCTTACCAGGCTTATGGACCAGTGAATAGTCATAAGCTGAGAGGAAGATGGACCAACGCAGCATGCGGAGGGACAGTATATGAGGAGTTTCTTTGGAGGTAGTGAATAGTCCCAACAAAGGCTTGTGGTCAGTAAAGACCGTAATATGGCAGCCATAGATAAAGTCATGGAACTTTTTAAAACCAGCCACCAGAGCCAAAGCCTCCCTATCAATTTGAGCATAGTTGCGCTCAGCAGCAGATAATGTCCTAGAGTAATAAGCCACAGGGACCTGAGTCCCATCAGCCATCAAATCGCTAAGAACAGCGCCCACACCGTAGGGTGAGGCATCACAAGCCAGACACACTGGCAACTGCTCATTAAAATGAGCCAACACCACATTGGATGTGAGTAAGGCTTTAACCTCATTGAAACTGGCCTCATGGACTTTGGTCCAGCGCCAACACACATTCTTGTCAAGAAGTCTGTGCAAAGGTTCAGCAATAGCAGCTTTGTGAGGTAGAAAAGCATGATAGAAATTCAATAAACCCAAAAAGGCTTGTAATTCGCCCTTAGACTTGGGGCTTGGAGCCTTCTGAATAGCTTTGAGCTTAGCATCAGATGGGTGGATAACCTGCACATCTATCTTGAACCCTAGGAACTCAGTAGACTGCACACCAATCTTACATTTGTCCTGTTTAAGTTTAAGACCTGCTCTCCGGAAACAAAACAAAACAGCCTTTAAACGCTCAGCCAGCACTTGTGGAGAGTCTCCTGCGATGAGAACGTCATCAAAATAAGGACAGACACCAGGAATACCCCTCAGGGTGTTTTCCATTACACTCTGAAAAATGCCAGGAGCGACATTCACCCCAAACTTTAACCTCTTCACCCTGAAAGCCCCACGATGGGTGACAATAGTTTGGGCCTCAGCTGCAGCATCATCAACAGGCAGCTGTTGATATGCCTGAGCCAAATCAAGCTTAGCAAAAAATTTTCCCTCCTTGAGGGAAGCCAGGATGTGGCTCACTACAGGCACAGGATACGCATGTTGCTGTAGGGCCTTGTTTAGTGTGCACTTGTAGTCAGCACAAATCCGGATGTCCCCATTTGCCTTTAAAGGCGTTACAATGGGGGTTTCCCACGGGCTGGAATCTACAGGCTCTAGAATGCCTTGCTGGAGCAACTTGTCCAGTTCAGCGTCAATCTTACTCTTAANGGCACCCTCCTAGGCTTAACCCTGATGGGCTGTACCGTTGGATCTAACTTAAGTGAGACAGGAGGTCCTGTATAGGACCCTAGTTCAGAACTGAACACATCTGCAAACTCCTTGCATACGTCTGCAAGGGTCTGTGTTTGCAATTTATTTAGCCCTGTTACCTGAATTCCCAAGGCCTCAAACCACTCGAGTCCGATGAGACTCGTTCACTCACCCCCCACAACCAACACGTCTAGGGGGCCTGCAAAATCCTTGTACTGTACCTTAAGGGTGGCCTCCCCCTTAACGCACACGAGAATTTTGGAAATCCATAAGGATTACATTAGAGGGCCTTAATGAAACTCACTGGCCACTGCTGCTGCAGATTTTGTGAAATGTATTGAGGGAAATTATGGATAGGGCAGACCCCGGGTCAAGTTCCATCGACAATGGAACTCCCTGCAATTTCACTTTAAGTGTTAATTTCTTTTTAAGGGGTTTGTGTGCGCCTATTCTTAAAATGTTCCGGCGTGTTGCACAGAACCCCACCCTGTTTTGGCTGGGCACCCTGGTACCTTTCAGATTCAATTCTTCCTTCGGTTGTACCTTCTGTCGACCCAGGCAGACCGCAGCGATGTGGCCCTTCTTTCCGCATGCTCGGCAGATGGCGGAACGGAACCGACATTCCGCTCGCTTGTGGCGTCCACCACATCCGAGGCAACGAAGCTCAGCTGGGCCCTTGTCCTGACGATCTTTGGACCTCCTCCCAGCTGCTTGGTAAAGCTTGTCCACCTCTTCTTCAGGATCTTCTTCCGAATCCTCACGCACGTCTTCCTTGTGAATAGTGGCAGTCTCTGGAACATTTCGCTTGGGCCGCATGTTCTTGACCGCCCCACCGGCAGCTTCTTCAGCCGAAACCTCTCACAGAGCATCTTGGAAGGAGACATCTTCCCTGGTGAACAGCCTCTGTTGTAATTCTGTGTTCCTCAGTCCACACACAAAACGATCGCGCAGTCTTTCCTCTAAGTCCTTGAAGTCGCACGGTTTAGCTGCTCTTCTCAAGGCTGCAATGTAGTCTTTTGCTGATTCTCCAACTCGCTGATCTCTCTGTTGAAATGTGTGCCTCCAAACCATGACAGATTGCTTGGGTTGGAAATGTTCCTTTAAGGTTTTCTTCAGATCGGAGTATGATACCGTTTCCAGCGAGTCCGGGGCGATTAAGCTCTCGGCAATCTCAAAGGCATCTTGCCCACACACGCACAACAATGTGGCAGTCTTTAAGCCTTCCTCCCGAATCTGGTTTATGCGGAAATACGTCTCGACTCTTGCAACATAAGATTCCCACCTCTCGGGGTGAGAGACGTCGAATTCCACCAAACGCCCAACTTTCGCCATGATCGAGGATCAGGTCTTCTTCAGTCGCATGCACCCTCCAGCGATTTCGTACTGGCAGGATAACGCTGACTTCCACGCCGTTTTCTCTTCCGGACTTCTTTGGGTGAGTCTTTAAGCCTTTCTAGCTGTAGAGACTGGATCCCATCCTCGTCGCCAGTGTTAAGTCCGGAGAATAATGGCGCTTGAGACGAAGCATTTCTAACAAGTCTTTATTCTCTGCTTCCATTCTACGAAGAACCCGAGCAGAGGCACGCAGGCCTCTATTTATACCTTCTGATCCCTGGGCAAGTTCAACCAATCATGAGGCGGTATTTTCCCACCTTGCGCATGTGCACAAGGCCGGCGCCACTCAGTCTGGTCCCGGGCAGCTTCTGCAAATGCCCGGGACTCTTGCAACGTCCCGAGCCTGCTTCTGCAGGCTCAGGACACATCATTACCCAGTGGGCAAAACATGATCTTGTCCAACCCCCCCAAATTAGAACTACTTTGTGTGTTTTTTTTTATATAAAGTTAACCTCCCAAATACAAAGAACCAGTGCTTTTTTTGTAAAAAAAAAAAAAAAAAAGGTGATGGAACGCACACACGTCATACAACCCGCCTTGCCTACCCAAGGTTCCATCCAAAAAAGGTGCCGGAACTCCGTTCTGGGCGTTCTATGAGAAAAAAAGCCCTGCAAAGAACTACCTGTGAAGAGTAAGAAAGAGCAGGCATGCGTGTCATGAAAGCAAATTACAGCAAAATACTTGGGGGATGAGGGATAACAATGTATCTGGAATAAAAATATTAAATTCAATGGACATTTGATCGTATAGACACAGTTTTAAATAAAGAGAGAAAGTGCTGTTATTGTAGCAGATATGCAAAGTACTGGCATTTATAAGTCTATAAAAGGTCACATAGAGAGCACAAAATCAGTGTGAATTCAAGAATTGGCAATTTTGCTTAAAGCAATAGATTTCAAAGAGATTTCTTTGGTTATACAGTAACAGGCATGGTTTGAATTCTTTTTATTCCCAGCATTGCACACTTTGCACACAGCCCACAACAATTTTTTTCTCCTGAATCAAAGCGATGGCAGAGTTCTTCTGAAGCCAATTTTTTTAGGAAACACAGAGGCACAGGAGTAATAACAGTCAGGTTTCTGACAGTGCTTTGCTCTCCTTCCACAAGAATTGCTTCTTCCTTAAACTACATTTCTATAATAACAAATTTTAGATATAAATTCCAGAGATTTATTTATTTTATTCATTTATTCATCATATTTATACAGCTGCCCATCTCAAAATCAAGTGATGCTGGGCAATGTGTAACATAGATGGAATTATTCTAGCATAAGGCCAACACAATTCATCATTTTCACTAATATTTTTGACAATGTCAAGATAGTCACCTTTTCTCCCATTCATCTTGGTTTGCAGAATCCACAAGTGGCTATTTACAGTGGCAAATACCATGGTAAACTATATCTAAAAACTTGCATGATGCAGAAAGTTCAGACCCAGAGCATTTTTGAATATCATTCATTTATGGATAGATTGGAAATGTGGAACTTCAAATTTAAAAACTATGCACACACACATATAGTATATATATTATACTTTCAATTTACACATGACTCTG
Source organism: Protobothrops mucrosquamatus (assembly GCF_001527695.2). Lineage (NCBI taxonomy): Eukaryota > Metazoa > Chordata > Lepidosauria > Squamata > Viperidae > Protobothrops > Protobothrops mucrosquamatus. Next base: position 955,744 of record NW_015387027.1, read on the forward strand.
GATGGCTTAAAAACCAATAGTGTAACCAATATAAAGACTGTAATAAAAATGAACTGTTGGAGGAAAGAAAAAGTACACACATCTACTCAATAATTAATACTTCCGCAATACTCTAGTCTTTGTTAATCCAAGCATATCTAGGAATGGGCAATTCTTCACTGATGATTCAGCATTAATTGTGTGTGTGTGTGTGTGTGTGTGTGTTTGGCAGGAAGTGTGCATCTGAGAATACATTCACATGTGAATAAGATCAATATTTTAAGATATTTTTTATTATAGTAGTAACTCTTTTTAAGGTTAAAAGCAGCTTTTAAAAATCCTTTTTTTATTGCCCTATGCCTTTTAAAAGTCTTTTAAGCCTACTCTTTCTATGATGGTTATAACTCTTGCAATTGTAAATAGAAGGTTGCTGCTTTGAAACCTAGAAATGTTTTTACTGTTTTCTTATCCTGAGTTTCCTATTTTTCTCTGTGTTTTTCCCCTTTAAAAGAACTTCACTAGTGTTCGGTTGTACCATTTTTCTAGCAACCCCAGTTGGAATAGTGTTATTTCCCTATAGGCCTTAGGTTGATCATTGAAAAGTCAAAGATCTACCAACAGGTACTAATCTCCCTTCTTTCCATTTCTATTTTTAGGAACCAAATATGTGACTTCTCTGTAGTAACATCAAAGACCTGAATTTTCTCCAGACCCAAACTTAATATCTAAAAAAAATGGACATAATAGCCAGTTAACTCACCTCACAGGTTCCTGTTGTGGAAAAATCGGAAGAGGAAGATGTACTAGGCATCTTGAGTTATTTATAAAATAAAGGAAGGCAGGATAAAAATAAATAATAGATTACTTCTGATACAAATTTGAAGAACTCGGTCCATCGTTGGTTTTATGGTTTATAAAGTTCTTAATATACTTTTAAGCATACAAGTAGTTCTCTTTTAGTGATTGCCTTGCTCAGTGACCATTTGCAGTTACGACCGTGATGAAAAAGCAACTACAACCAATCCTCACATTTACAACTTTCATAATTCTATAAAGCAAATGAAAGCTGAAGATCACAAGCACAGCTCTGGTTTTTCTTACCAACTGCTTTGATTAATGACCAAGTTGCTGGTCCCAATTGTGGTCACTAAACAAGGATTATCTATATTGTATATATAGCATGTCATATATATTTCTCCCAGGGCCCTTCATAAATATGACAGGTGTCCAGAAATTCTTTGGGACAAACACATTAGAGTATATAAGACTATGTGTTTCATTGCTGTTGATAAATCTGGTGGGTTTTACAGGCAGGCAGTCAGAGTTGGAGATGTAGGCAGCAGCCTTCCCAGAGCTGTGAGATTTTTTCACTGGCCTCCTCCCCCAACTGCATTGCTTGACATAGCATGTGAAGCTCTGAACCAAGATGAAAGGCTGGCACAATTTTTTTTCCCTTCGGTCTCCTTCCCACCCCCTCTCAAAAGTACTATACAGGTGGTAAATGAGCTCCCATCCCTTATTAATTGGCAGACTTGAATATTTTCCTGCTGTTCAGGTTGTCACAAGTGGCTTTTTTTCTGCTTGTGTATCTGCACTTTTGTCTTTGAAAAAGTTGTTGAGGGCTGTTACCTAGTCATCTTTTATTCCCTGGAAGCTTCTTCCATTCAAAAGGAGTTTGGGAGCCCATCATACCAGATTTTGGAGAGAAAGGAGCTGTGACTAATGAATGCAGCTGAAAAGCCTTTCTTACATTGTCCTTTTTGATTTGGCCTTGCCAGTGAGATACATGACAGAGAACTTCTTCCTTGTAGCAAAACACGGGAACAGAAAGGCAGGACAATAGTAGAGTCTAGATTTAATCAACTGTAAAGCAGATGCAGTACCACAGCAAGGATAAAGATAGATAGATAGATACAAGAGAGAGAGAGAGAGAGAGAGAGGGAGAGAGAGAGAGAGAGAGAGAGAGAGATGCACAGGAATAAAAAAAAAACACCTTAAGCATACCAGCTTACACACCAACGCAATGGCATATCCAATAATTGTACCAAATTATCCTTTCCCTACCTAGCAGCTTGTAGGTATGTTGCTTTCAAATTCCTGTAATTCCATGTCCACAAAAATTCCTAAACTGCTTAGAAAGATGGGATTCAGACTCAAGGTGATGGCTGTTGTTTTGAATCTGAGACAAGCAACTACGTAGTACTAAATCAGTACCAGGAAGATAATGAAGAAGAAATTAAGGAACTGGGAAAGCACTTGCTTTCATCAGAGTTGAAATTGATTGACAGTTTTAGGGAACAAATAAATGCTATTTTGCTGCTGTTGAAATGGGGGCGGGGCTTAAAGAATTTCACTAGAACATACAGATTTCAGCTGTAACCTAGACTTAATTATCTAATTTATTGGATAAAACTCTACTATAGAAATGTATTCAGTGAAGCTTTATTAGTTAAAACACAGCAAATAACTGCATTTCTTTTTAAACACTTAGAATTACAAAATGGTAAAGCAACTAGTTCAAACTGGAGAGCGATCTTTCCTTAGTGACCTCACAGCCCAGTTGTCAAAGGATCTAATTTCAAGGCCAGCCCTGGAGCTTATTCAAAGTCATTCCATTTCCACCTGTCCTACCTTACTAGGCTATGGAAAAAAATGGGTTATGAGCTGCCTTATGTTTGAAAAGTGGAAAAGAAAAATGTTTAAATCCAAGTGGAAATGCTAACTAAGAAAGATACCATAGTGATCTTGCCTGCAATTGCCATAGAATGAATTCTGGACACCCCCATCACCACTACAGAAAGAAAATAAAGAGTCAGGAGAAAGATTTTGACATCTCTCTCTCTCTCTCCCTCCCTCCCTCCCTCCCTCCCTCTCTCTCTCTCTCTCTCTCTTCCAACTGGATGAGGTTGTTTATATGCTCTGTCTAAGAAAATATGAGTCACCCACCCCTACCCATTTGTAGTACTACCATCCATTTTACAAACAGAAATCATTCTGGCATATATTGATCTAACCCTTTCCCCAAGTATAAAATGTAGAATATTCCATGTTGAAAATACGAACTTTCAGAAACAAAAGTACAACATGAAGGGAAATTGTCTGGTCACTGAATAATAAACAGCTAATAATTGGCAGCATTTGCTGCAGTCAGAACAGATTGTCTGGAAAATCCTTTAAGGAGGAGAGAGCATTTAAAACGCAAAAGGTCTTAAAGAATCTCAGGAGAGTTTTCCAACCAAAGAAACTGTTTTACATACCTAAATTTTCTCCCAGCAAATGAAGAATGTTGTAAGAAGGTGACAGTATATAAATCTCGCTCTTTTTTGTTGTTGTTTCTTTGGTTTATTTCACAAGCATTCAGAGATGGCTATGTTGCAAAATTCAGCTAATATTCAGAAGTTTGAATAAGAACTAAAGGCCCTTGAGTGTTGAAGGCAGTGGTGAGATTCAGCCTGTTCGCACCAGTTCAACAGAACTGGTAGCTAAGTTTTTGTTGCCCAGGCCCAGAATGGACTTCCAGAAGTGGCATCCACACAGAGAACCGGTTGTTCACATATTTGAATCCCACTACTGGTTGAGGGCAGTTGTTTCTAAAACCAATTTAATTATTGCTTACTTTCTGAATGCTGCATTCCCTCAATTTCTGCTAAGGAATAAGGACAAACAAAGCAAAGCAAAAGCCCCCTTTCTACCACTTGCTTGCTTGCTATATCTTGACAGCGCCTATGAACTATGTGGTGTATCACATTCAAATCAGGCTCAAATGCCACATGCTTGATGGATTATTCACAATTTATACTAATCTGATTTAAAGATCACACAAGTGAATCAAAACTGAAAGTATTGTGAAACTGATAAGAACAGATACTATGCTTGATCTTAGCCAAAAGGCTGAATAGCTTTTGAATCAAAATTGAAAGTATTATTGACACAACAGCTTCATCCAGATGGATCTATTCTGGAATCTATTCTGGAATATGCAGGTAGCTCTTTCCCCAAGTTCTGATTCCTTATTGGGATTTGCAACACTTACAAAGAAGGCTAAAGATCTACCCACACGTGAAGTTAAGGGGACTTGTGCTATGATGCAGGTAGTAGTCTCCATACTATGGGAGAGGCTGCAGTGCAGGTCTGATTGGCTTGACCCTTCCCTGGTTCAGGAAGGTCATCAAACGTGAGTCTGTTTTACTAGGATGAGTGATGACATCCATCTATTATTTATGGTTGGTAAATTGATTAATTGTTAAAATATGCTAAGGTTTTCTGTCTGGTTGGCTCTTGTGTGCTGCCCAGAGTCAGCCTCAAGGATGGGGGGTATCTATAAATATTGTGAAACGAAGAAAACTCTGTGGGGTTGATTATTTCAGTCTGACATCTCTTCTTTTGGGTGCTCCTTTCCATTCCTCTTTAATCTTGGATTTTTGTCTTTCTTTCCTGGTCCTCAAGTCAGCCAGCATCCTCTGCCCAATTTTGAACATACTCAGATCTCAGTGAACTTTTTTGGATCTTTTCTTAAGAGGTTTTTTTTCCCCTTTACCTTGAAATATTGTTTGTGCCTTGCAGTTCTTGAGGTTCCAAGCAGATGTATGGTGTCATTTTAACCCAGTGGTTCTCAACCTTTTTAATGCCGCGACCCCAACCGGTCGTAAGTCGAGGACTAAACCGGTCATAAGTCGAGGACTACCCAACCGGTCGTAAGTCGAGGAATTTCCCTGCCCGGGAGCGCCGCGCATGCGTGGTTCCGCCCCCTGCACCGGCCGTCGCGTAGCTGGCAAGCGGCAGAGACGGAGCAGGCCGACCACCAGCTGGCCCAGGCCAAGGGAAGTAAGGCACCCGCCGGAAAAGGGGGAAAAAATGGCGGACAAAAAAATGGTGGACAAAAAATGGCAGACAGCCTTGCTTGGCGACCCCTGTGAAATGGTCGATCGACCCCAAATGGGGTCCCGACCCACAGGTTGAGAACCACTGTTTTAACCAAATAGAGTTCCACAGTCTGACAGTGTATTTGAATAAACTGGTAAGCAGCAGCTTATGTGTGTGTGTGAGAGAGGGGGGGCCAGATATATAATGGGCAAGGCTTTTCAATGCAAAGCCCCATCTGTTTTGTATGTGTGTCATCAACAACAGAGAAAAGGGTATGGAACTTGCATTAGTGACACTGCACCACCATGAATGCACCAAGTCTAAGGAACTAGAATTCCCATGAGTTGCTACCCTCTTTTTGAGAGGGTGGAAAGAAACAGATTTTAAACTGAGGATATGAGTAAAACTCACATCTTCGTAAAACTTTGTTTAACAGTTGGCCACTATCTGAACTGCTTCAACCAGCTTTGGAACATACCTAAACGTGTCTGTTATAGGCCCTCAAATATTATTCTGGGTTAGCAACCCAGATATCTTAGGATTCTCCCACATTGCAAGCTAAAATGTTAACTACCAAGTACCAAGGCTGTAGAAAACTGGGCTCACATACAATTTACTGTTCCCATGGAAGGCCCTTGTCATAGGGACACTGCTGTCAAATGGAGTTGTCCACATTTATGATGTACAATTCCAATTAAGGTGAGATCTTCCATCTTTTTTTAAAGAACAAAAATTTCTCCCAGTAAACATCACCAGATCCAGAAAACATCTAAAAATGTTTTTCCTTAAAATAAAATGAATCTGTAGCCAGGAGGCAGGTTTTGATAGCTTGTTAGACAGATAGTTTGGGTATCTTGTCAAAACATGCTCATGTTTGGACCATGTGGTTGACAGAGGGTGTTCATAGGGAATTTGACTATCAGTTGACATCAATTGTTGGATGGGCTTCTTTTTGACAGGGTATTAGTACTATTCTGGAATACTACTAAAAAAAATTGCTAGATCTATCAAAAGCAGACAAATTATAAGTGACAGGCATGGGGAGAGCTGCATTGTGAATCAACAGGGAAAAGTTACCTGTTTTTCCCTTGCTTCACTATGCAGACCTATCACTGTTCTTCACACTGATTAGTTCTCTGAGCCAAAACTTTTCTTAGAGATTTGGCAGATATAGAAGCTGGTTTAGAGGAACTGGACTGTCCTGCTACCAAAAAAGAAGGGACCTTTAAAATAACCTGGGGCTTGAAGGAGAAAGATTGTTCTCCTCATAAGTGTTAAGTGATTGCTGAATATCAGGCTGATTATATCCCCAAGGGGACCAGAAATAATGCCCAGATTGTGTGCTTAAACAAGAAAAAACAATCTTAAATCAGAATTGCTAAGGAAAATTTTTAGTGATCACAGATATGGATTGAAGATCTGATTTTATTTATTTATTAAATGTATATGCCATTCATCTCTCAATATCCAAAGCAACTGTGGCTGGCTTGATGATAAATTTAGGAGGACATGGTAAAAAAAGAAAGGTTGTCATATGTTTATGCCATTGTTATATGGACTAGCATCATCAATCAAAGTAAGTTGGGCCTCTGAATGTGAATGAACCTTTAGTGTAAAATTACAATGATTACAAATATAAATTAGAATGCATTTGAAAAGATCAATGTTTGAGTTGGTATGAATTCTCTGCTTTCTTGTCATCCTAAGATCCAGATATCCAAATCTCTAGTAGGGTATTGCAAAGTTTCAAGCATTACAATGTAGGAATCTCACTTCTCTACTGTATTTCCATTGTAAGGAACTCATAAGGCTATAATGTTATCTCTGAAAAATGTGTATATTTGTGTTTCCTAATAAATTTCCAATTTGCTCTAGCCTGTTCCACCCAAAACATTCCTGATTATTGCTGTCTCCAAGGATGAAGGCAACAACGTATATCTTATGATCACAACAGTGTTTTCCTTGGAGAGGTTATAAACTTTGTGAATTCTTGAATAAAAGTAAGAAGTGTGTGAATTCAGGGCTCTATCCTCTGCTGTTCGTTTTTCTGGCAAAAATTTGAATGCAAACAATAGTATCTGATTCATTTTTTGCCACTGCCTTGCATCATTTTTGGCAATCCATTGACACCTCCATTATCCCAAAGGCATTTTTTTCAAAAGACAACTGGATTTTCTTTGTTTGCTTGAAGATGTTTCACTTCTCATCCAAGAACCCTCTTCAGTTCATGAACTGAAGAAGCTTCTTGGGTGAGTTTTCAAGCAAACAAGGAAGTCCAGTTGTCTTTTGAAAAAGCATCTTTGGGACAACCATGACCTGGATGACTGAGAATCTCTGTAAACATTTGACACTTTCATTAGTTTGTGAATTTTTAACACTTACATGAGATCACATAAACATATTGTAACCCTATTACATGAGCTTAAATGGACTCCAGAAGATGGTAGAGGACAGGAAGGCCTGGAGGAACGTTGTCCATGGGGTCGCAATGGGTCGGACTTTGCAACTAACAACAACCCTATTACATACTGTATGTACCATAGCATTGGCCTTTCTAATCCTGAAATCTATTTTCTCCAAGCTAAACTGATATTAAATCAGCCATTCTAGTCTTTCCAGATTTTTTATGAGTGGAACATTTGCTGAAATAGTACATTAAAAATGTATATATCTATGCATGTTTTACAAAAAATTTCATTTGCTAGGTGGGGCTAGTTCAAGGTATACCAAAAATGGCAAATATTGTTTGGATGTTTTTCCCACTGTTCCTAATTGTGATAGTACTTTGTCCCTCTGTTCCTTCCTTCTGTTGATGCACCAAAGTTACAGAAATAGAACTCCTGGAAGTAAATACTATATCCAACAAGAAACAAAATATACTGACATGTTTTCTTACTTCAGTCTAAATGCAAGAAATGATTGGGCAGTTTTCAAAAGATTCTGAGGTAACTATGGTAATGAATCTATCTACCAGACTGAGGAAATTTCTTGGAGGGAAATGAAAAGAGGCACCGAGCAATATGACTCCTGTATATTCAAAGTGAAAGTTCTTTTCCCCACCAAGAAATCCCAGTTCTCATAATGATAGGCCTAAATTATTCATTAATGTGAAGAACAATAGTTTTTAATGATAGAGTACAGTATACTTGATTTTGCCTTGACTTTCAATCAAGATTTCTTTTTGAAAGTAGATTTCTTAAGGGGGGGAAAAACCCTGCATGACACCTCACCTTCCTATGGTTATAAATACTGTATGTCTTAATTACACAGGAATTAAAATACAAGCTAAGATGCATAAAGAATCAAATTATATATTTCAAATAATTAAAAGAACACATAATATTTTATTATTATTTGAATCAATTGCAAACATGCAAGAAAAAAATTACTGATTAACAATGAATGGTTTTCCCACATAAGCGTCTCAGAAAACTGCAGTGCATTGAACCTCAATATTTTTTTGTTTCATCCACAAAAAATCATCAAAAATAGCAGCAAACCAAGCTGTTTTATACTACCAAATGTTGGGATTGCTGAACTTTTTATAATACTTCCTCTTTCTGAAAAGTGTTGAACCTCATACTGTCATTCCATATGTAATTTTGCATTAAAATGTTTTTTCTAGTTTTCTTATAAGAATTTTTAAAAATTCCCATTCATTTTTATCATTTGTTTCAATGTTGTATGCTCCTGAGAAAAATACTGTTTGTTTTTTAGTATAGGAACCTTCTACTTACAATAATATACAGCAAAACATCACTGGCTATTAGTTATCAGGGAATTAGGTTCTGATGCCTTATGATTGATAGCCTTTCCCAACCCAGCATCCTACAGATGCACTGAAATTGCCACTCTCAGAATTCCCCAGAGTCCTCCTGATTGGAACTGTAGTCCCAATTTTTCTGTGAGCTGCAGATGAAATCCCTGGATTATATTGGGGATTTAATGATTAACCTCATGTTAAATGCTTTAATGAAAATATAATGAGCACCTATGGCATCCCTTTGTTTTAGCGTAAAACAGTGTTTCTCAACCTTGGCAGAGTTAAGATGTGTGCACTTCAAATCCCAGAATTCCCAGCCAGTCATGCTGGATAGGGAATTCTGGGCTTGCAATCCACACATCTTAAAGTTGCCACGGTTGAGAAACACTGGCTGTAAAGAGTTAACAATGAATAAATAAATCAAAGGTAACATTAAATTAAAACTACAGAATAGTTATGTTAGTCCCAATGTGTGGCCTCTCTAGCTTTGTGGGTTTTAGTTTGGGTGTTTATTTATTATGGTTTTCTTTTCCCTCTCTATCCTCTGCTTTCTGACAAATCCACAAAAGTTCAAAGGGAACCAATTCTAAATTCTGAAAAGCTCTTTTGTGAAAAAAGAAGGATGGAAATAAGACCTGCTCTGGAGTGAAAATGAGAAACTCAGCCTTTTATAGAGAGAGCTATCAATATTAAACAAGCATAATTGGTACCTTTGGGATACCAACTCTCTTGTTCTCTTGAGGAATGTCTAATGATTAAGGCATGCCTGAGTTACCATCATATTGGTGCAGCTTCTGTGGCATGCATGCTGTCCAAATAGGAAGCCATTAATTATTCTTTTCATTATGGACGAAAGCAAAGCAAAACCGTGTGTGTGTGTGTGTGTGTGTGTGTGTGTGTGTGTGTGTGTGTGTAAAAGCAGTTTCTCCCTTGTTTTTGAAAGAAGCACCTCTGGAGGTAGTGGAGATGATGATGATAGATATTATGACTGCCAAGCTATCAGAATATTTCAACTGATCAATAGCTTCTTTGTTATTGACTATGCTACTGGTGACATGTATTACATATATTGCATGTAAAGGGTATTCCTTTTTGGATTTCCAATACTTTCAACCTTACTTTGTCTAAACTGTTTTAAATATTTCCAGATTTATATAGACTTTAAAATACTTCCCAAGTGTAGGGATAGCACAGATACACACACACCCAGCTCTAGTTCTTGTCTTTTCGCCCATGATATTAGCTTCTATATTAGCTTCAGACCATCTGTGCTGCTTCTCACCTTTTAAGCTGATCAATAATAATTGAATGTCTTCTCCTCCCCTCCTCTATTATTTTCATGACTAAATAAACATTTTCCTTTCATAACAAAAAATCATTGCTAGTTTCTCTTTTGAGTCAAAATAAAATGAACCTTTATTTTGTGTCCATTCAGTCATCGTTCCATCCAGTCTCTGCTGCATAATAAACCTTTGTTGTTCATGATGTTATTCTCTATATGAGATGGCAGTTAAGAAGTTTGATATATTAATTAATTCATGATAGCAATGAGAACCTTCCTCATCTAGTTCTGACCATGGCAGCAGATTGCTATGACAGGCAAATTATGACAGATGGACAAAAAACATTAGTTTTTATGCATGAATAGGAGAAGCTTCAGGAAGAAGATACTGTACGGAAAAGCTACAGGTGAGGAGGGAAGTTTCACGGCAACTGCTGGATGCTACAAATGCAAGAAACTGGAAGCTGTATAGTATTGCTTCCAGGATTGGAATAGCTCCTGTCACTTGAAATGCAATGCAATGCAATGTGGCTATTTCTGAAAGAGCGTTCATGGACTGTAATGTTCTTTCTGTATCCAGAGATAAAGTAGCACAAGAAAATTTGCCATATTTTTTATTATGATGTAATATGTTTAACAGAGGGAAGGTCTCATGCTACTCAAATTCACCTTCTTCTGAGAGATTTCAAGAAGCCCTATCTCCAGCTATCCTTTCTTCTTCGTTTGTCCCAATGAATCCTGGTCTTCATATCCAAACCAAAGCAGAATTCTGCTATCAAAGAAGAGGTGAAAATCTTCAGCTCCATCTTCCATGAAAGCATGCAGAACATCTGAAAACTGGCACATAGCTGGAACACTCATACCAGATTCAAAACAAACAAGTTAATTTGTTCATTTCAGGAAGATGGAAATTATCATTTGCATTTTAAATTTTATTTTTATGATGTGTTATTTTTCTAAAACTTTGTTTCACTTGTAATTGCTGCTTGATTTCTGCCCCTGCCACCCATATGAAGGTAATCAGCCATCCAAAACTTGGCAAATATTTTCCTCACTACTTGCAATTTCTACTATAAGTACCTATTAGCTTCTGCATGGAAAGGCCTGTTGTCAGTTTAAAGTAATCAAGCTGGGCTGTAAGCCAAGGGCTTCCCAATTCGCTTCCACCAAGTTAATGGAGTAGACTAGGCCCCGCCTTGTAGCTGATTCTTGCTTCCCAGTTCTCTGCATGAGCAACTGCTTATCTGCAGAATCTTGTCTTAATTGCTGCTAAGGCCAAGAAACATGGCTGACAGGATGAGTGCATTGCCGACTGGCCTAATGTGAAAGAATGAAGCCAAAACGAATGTTTGCCCAAAAGAGCTCTTTCTCTTTTAAGGTTGACATAACTTCCTCTTGAATGTTCCTTCTGGCTATATCATCCCATGCCCACGAGGGCTCAGATTGTCCTTGAGTTTCTACAGAGATCTGGCATACAGATGGCTCAAAACCTCAAAATCTGGTGGAAGTCTTCAGTGTCATTGGAGAACTTTCTGACATACTATAAAGAGTCTGATGTAATGGACTGTGAGAATAACCTTGGGAGCCAGGATGAAGAACGGCAACATAGACAACAATCTGATAAATGAAATCTGAGGCCATATATATTTTGAATAAATGTCTCAGAATTTAGCCTTCCTGGTACTCTGGAATGTAAAGGCAGGAAAGGGAAAGGCATTTTCAGTTTTAGCATTCATAACTTGGCTTTGTGGCCTGTACTAACTTGAAGAGCTAACATTGGTACAAATATACTTAAGAAAGTGGTAGAAGTAACTCCATTAATATCTGGAAAGTCTATGGGTCCATGGCCATGTCCTTCCACTCTCCTTAAATATTCCAAGCACTCAACAAACACACAACCAAGTTCATATTGTCTGATGTCCACAAGGTCCTCAGATGATAGTGTGAGTGGGAAGATTATGATGGTGAGAAAGGGATGAAAGAAAATGAAATCTACAAAGTGTCAAGAAGGTGTTTCCAATTTGAAGTACACAATGTGAATCAGAAATGTACCATTTCCTTGGGAACAAATTGTTCTTGATTTTGTGAGATATAACAGTGTTGTGGGAAAAAGACCCAGTGAAATTAGGAACCAAAGGGATTGGAGATAGATGCAACAAAGTAACTTTATTGGCATATGCAGAAGAGTGTTATCACTGGGCTCCTTGCCAAAGGAATGAGCCCTCAAACCTACATAGTTATGTATCTTCTGAAATGATCCACAAGAATGACAAAGGCAATTAAATTATAGTTTGGCCTTTACAATTTGGTATATAGCATCTGATAATCTGGGGTTACTTTAGTGTGAGCTGACCCAGCATGTAATGGATGTGGGATGTAGGAATAAACTTGGGAGATGGGGTGGGGGAGAAGAGCCCATAGCTGCATAACATGCAGATTAAGAAACTCAGAAAGGATTTTTCCTATCTTACCAATCTATAAAAAGAGACCGTGGGAGATTTGTACTTTCAAACTTGCAAGCTTCTGTTTATGTAGTCCTACTATAAAGTAGCTCATCTGGTTGTGTTTCCTGTCTGATCTATCTGGGAAGGCTTATATCAATCTTGCAAGTTGAAAACTCCTAGGAGATCATTAAATTATTCCAAATTATTTTGGGAAAAAGGTGGTAGAGGGCGTCTCTAAATAGTATTCAGTGGTGATTCAAGTAATCATTCATGTGATGGTGCTCAGGCAAGAGTCCTTCCTTCTGAATAAAGAAAACTTTCAGCATTGGAAGCTTGCTGGGATCACTGTTAAGTACAAAGAAATGAACTCCATTTCCCTTAAAAGCCATTGAGAAGGATGTTTCTTTGAAGCAAGAAAATAGTTGTACATGTGAAGAAAAACCTAGAATTTTAGGATACAACTTCTGCATTATATATACAGGAATCAAAGTATTCTTCAGGAAAGAAGAGTGAGACAAGAATGATCACATTAATTGCCTGGAATTCTCTTGAAAATTAAAATATACAATTAGTTCTATCCATTACGATAACAAATACTAAAAATTAATACTACTAATAAAATCCCTTTTAAAGATGGAACAACCTAGTGTGGCATTAAAAAAATCTCAGGGTGGGCATTAGATGCATCTCCCTAGGAAGGATGTTCCTCAACCAGGACTTCACAACTGAGAAAATCATCCTCTTGTAATCACCAGTTATATACAGGCATTTACTGAGATATTACAGGTCCAAGTTGTTCAAGGTTGTAAAGATCATCATCAATTCTTTGAATTGGGTTCAAAGCATGTGGAGGGTAGGCAATAGATGATTGAGTGATGACATAGGTTATTTTTGCACTAGTGACTTACAACTTCTTCATAGCATTGCCCAGCTATCATTGAAGTGATATAGAGCCTGTCCACATTACTGTTATTTTGGCACAACAATGGTTGGGTGACTCTAGAAGATGCAATAAATCACTAGTGTGGAATTGATCATAATTTAGAGAAAGTGACAATTTTTCTCTCATGAATTCTACTAAGTCCTTGTGCTATTTTAGCCTAAGGATAACATTTACAGTTTTCACCACAATAGAAATGCCAAACACTTAACAGTCTTCTGCAAATAATTTTCTCCTTAATTCTGACAAGATTAGTGGGATGGGAAAGAATAGAATCAAAGTTATGTGTTTCCATTTAGCCAATTACCATAGGAGTAGGAGTGGGGATGTCATTACTATGTTCTTTCTCAGACTGATGATTAAAGAAAAAAATCGATTCACTTTTAAGTTGAGAACATATGGCCAGATAGAATTAGGCTGATTTTTTTTTCTAGGAAGCAGAATGAAAAGCTGCATAGTGAGATTTATCATGGTCTGAATCCTGAATCAGTGTGTATATATATATATATGTTACCAATGACACTAAAAACAGATGAATGATCCCTGGGCATATCCATAGTAAAACAATAAAAGTGAACACCACTTTCCAAAATTTGAATTGCTAACAAAAAAAAAGACTTCTCTTTCCCATATTTGGGCCGACAGGGTGCTCTAAAAGAAAAAAAGCATTCATATATATATCCAATCAGAGCACAGCGAACCCCCCATCCAATCAGAGCACAGCCAGGCTCCTTAACCAATCAGAACACACCTCCACCCAATCAGAACACAGCCAAGCTCCCACCCAATCAGCTCCAACCCCACTGGCAGTTAAAAGGAAGAAACAGCTGCGATCACACACCACTCTTAGAAGCACGAAGCTGAAGACACCAGCCTGA
>NW_015387027.1:970594-971638 GCF_001527695.2 Protobothrops mucrosquamatus
GAAGGTCTCCCTTGCCATCGTATCATTGGGAGACCATCTTTAGGAACCTCATCAAGACAATTGGATACCTCTATATAACCCTTTCCCTCACCCCCTTCTCCAGTCTTATGTAATCCTAATGGCACGAACGTGTCGGCATGTGCTGTTTGTGGGGGTTGCTTACACATTTCCTCCATTTGCTTCCTCTCATCACCTCCCTTCGTATCATTTAACTTCAACTGTAAAGCAGTAACCACGATCCCCTTTTCCCTTTCATCAGTGTGAATAGCACACGGGGGGTGTGTGCTCCCACTCTCCATTAGAAAGCCCTCGCCCACCACCCTCTGCCGTCGAACAGCCCTGAGAGCTTAAGTTCGGAGCTCCTATGTTATGCTGCGTCATGCAGTGAGCCGTCTTCTCCACCTGCATAACTGTTTCTGAGTAGGGAACTCTCAAATCCTCCCTCCTCCACGTGCCCCCAGACGGAGGAGCGCAGCGGGGGCGTGATGAAGAATCCGGGGGCGGCAATAACCCAAGTTGCTGTGGACAACCATCACAGCACTTGCCATTGGTTATCACGGCCCTATCACGAGATCTAGGGCCTGGATGCAGGCGTCGGTTTATTTATAACTGCTTTTCCCATTGATTGACTTTGTGCCCTGAGGATGTTGGAAGGATCCGACGAAAGCTTGGCCCCTATGATTGTATGCTTTTTAAAAGTTTTTAAGGTTTTTACTAAACTTTTAAGTGTCTTATATTCTCCTGGTGTTCGCATTTTTATTTTGTACCAGGGATATTGTAACAAAGAATTAAGGGAGTACTGGGATAGCTATTTCTAACCTTATTAGGTTTTCATCAGCCAGACATTCTCTCCCCCATATTTGGGCCGACAGGGTGTTCAAAAAAGCATTCATCCTCTTCCCCTGTCTCTTGTAGCTAACAAAGTGAGAAAGAGCCTGTGGCCTAGGGGCAACACTTCTGCTTAACATGCAGACAGCCCAGGTTCGAATCTCAGCAAGGGTATGTCTGGCTGATGAAAACCTAATAAGGTTAGAAATAGCTATC
>NW_015387027.1:973410-978014 GCF_001527695.2 Protobothrops mucrosquamatus
GTAGAATTAGAAGTGTCTTGGCGACGTTTCGACGAAGTCACATTCGTCATCTTCAGGCTGGTGTCTTCAGCTTCGTGCTTCTGGGAGTAGAAGCACGAAGCTGAAGACACCAGCCTGAAGATGACGAATGTGACTTCGGCGAAACGTTGCCAAGACACTTCTAATTCTACGCGGGAGAAAACCCGAATAACTAAAGACCTACATATATATATATATATATATATCAAATATACTAATTGATATATTTCTTTTGCTTATGGTGATAATGTATATGTATGTCACACAGCTACTATTTGAACTGGCCTTCAAAATCAGTTACTGATACACCTATCAATGGAAGAAACTGTTTTGAATTATCAAAATTTCACCTTTCTTTAACTTGTTTTAACAGTCCTTTCTCTTATTTTGGAGCAGACCCATACATTCATTTACTAAGGGGATAACTTGTAAACTGGCAGAGAGCTAGCTGATTCTTGAAGGATAATGTGCATGATATCATACAGTCTATTACATATTTCCATTCCTCTTATATTTTGCCAGCAGAATATAGAGTACCAGGAAATCCATGTAAGCAGATTCACCCGGAATGATTTGGTTTTTTTTTTTACCTACGCTCTTTTTATCTCTCTATGGGTGAGTGATAACAATTGTTATTTTTAATCCAACTTCACTTCATATTTTGAGTATAATTATTGTTTTGTTCACTTTATGTCATTCCCAACCTACACATTCAGCAGGATGAACTAGAATAAGGGAATAGAAATTTTAGGTAAATAAGCAGACCTACCATTTCAAACTCCAAACTATGATTCACATTTTAAAATGTTTCCTATATTGAAAAACAAAATAAATAGCTACCGTACTTAACACAGAAAGGGAGGACTGAATTAAACTAATTTTTTTTCCCTGGCATTCCCTGTTACTTAAAAGAAAGCCTGGGGTTTCTACTACTTCAGTACATTACATGTATATAAAATGCTACTCTGTGCTTTCTGGTGCATATGCATATACTTACCTCCAAAAAGGCTGGTGTCAATTGTCAAAAGCATCTTCCTCCTCCTCCTCCTCCTCCTCCTCTTCTTCCTCCTGTGAATATGACTTCAGTGATAATGTTTGTTTTTTTATTGCTGGTATTCTAGTTACTTTGGGAAAGTGGGTCATAACACTTTAAATTAAATCGAAAGAAAGGTTTTTTTTGGGGGGGGGAGGGAGAAGATCCAAAAACAGGAGGTAAGGGTTTCTGCTGGTGGTCATGGGTCAGCTATAAATGTGCAGGTCACAGAATGTGTAAGACCTCCAAAGTCCCTTCCAGCTCAATTCTATTCCATTTCTATTCTTGAGCTCTCTGTCTGATTTGTCTCTCCCCCCTCCTCTTTTGACTCTTCTTCCTGAAAAATTTAACTCACTCTAGATTACATAATGGGCTCCTTAGGGAACAGAGGATTCACCTGGTTGTTTTGAGTGTAAAAGAAGCTGCCAAAATAAATTAATAATGGCTGGTGTACACAAAAACACAATTAAAGGGAAATGACATTTAGCAGAGAAAGAACAGTGAGTTCCAGGGTGGACAAATTTCTATTCCTGTCACATACCAACCAGTTATTGCTTTTCTAGAGTTGGCTTTAGTTCCAGTCATGAGAAAGATCAACACCAGAATCTAACCAGTGGCAGCAGATAGACTCTAAAATATGATTGGTGATACATTTTTCCAAGCACTGCCAGATGCTAGCTGTAAGACTACTGACATTAGAAATATGGTGCAGAATAGAAGACCAAATACTTTGAAAACTGACAGTTTACTTAAGCATGCAGGGATAGAGTAGAGTTTGGTCCCACGAGTGTCTCTGTCAGATCCACAGCTGTTCTGACTGGCTGGGGAACAACTCTAGCACAGACTCAGAATTCAATGTTTCCCCCCAAGTCCTGAATCAACTTCATAAATAGCCTCTGTTTTAAGGAGAGAAGCATTTCCCAACCCACCTCCTCTCTCCACTCTGTCTTGAGTCTTCATTTTGCTACTTGAGTTGTATTGTGAGAAATATTCTGGCTATCTGGCAGATAACGTTGGTCAGATCTGATGTACCTTGGACTCCAACTCAGCAGGTCTAGACAAAGTGCCTGGAATTTGTCTTCTATTGTCATCTGGGATGAGTTTGAACCAGTGACTCATGAGAAAGGGGACAGGATCCTCTGTATTACTAATTTAAACTCCAGGTCTCTTCTTAATCATAAAAATGCTCAAGAAGGTGAACTACAATTGGATCTAGGCTGTGGTGTCTGCCTCTTTAAGTGGAAAGGAGGTATGTTCAGCCTTATAAGAGCAATGGTATGCCCGCCCCCCCAAAGAGGCTGTCCTTGATCCAACAGTTTAAAAAAACTACTGACCAGTTTCCAATCTTCCCTTTGGGAGAAGGGAAGGTTGTTGAAAAGGTGATAAGATTGTAGCTGCAAAGGAGCCTAAAGGAAGCCAATGAATTAGATAGACTTTAGTCAGGTTTCAAACTTCAGTAGTCAGTAGTGATAGCCTTTGGTCATGTATGTAGATGACTTGTGGTGGAGCCAGGATGGAGTGATGCATACACCCTTATCAGTGGTGGGATTCAGCTGGTTCACACCACTTTGACAGAACCGGTAGTTACTTTTTTGTTGCCCAGGCCCAGAATGGACTTCCAGAAGCTGCATCCACACAGAGAAGTGGTTGTTCACATATTTGAATCCCACCACTGACCCTTGTGTTCTTTGGTTTCTTAGTGGCTTTCAGTACCATGGTAAACTATGATAAACTTCTGGGTTGGTTCAAGGGTTAGTAATGGGGGGGGGCATCATTTTACAGTGGTTATTTTTTTTCTTCATGTTCAGTCCTACTTCATATTGGTTGCAGGGGGAGGAATCATTCCTAGGCTTCAGACTCTCCCCTTCTATTCAATATCTACATGCAAACATTGGGTAAGGTCATTCATCAGTTTGGTATCACTAGCACACTGATCATACTTGCTTATATTTTCTGACTCATGGCTAGTCAAGTGTGGCTGTCAGGGTCCTCCCTAAGTGGAGGCTGTGTGGCCTGAAAGATCCCATCTCTGATTCAATCCTACCAAGACCTGCATTTGGGGATATTCTATCTTTGACCTTGAGTGAGATTGGACTTCCCATTCAAGTGTGGTGTGCCATCTGAGATTTTTTTTATACATTTACATCTTCTGCTTGATGATAAGGAAGGCCTATGCACAGCTTCATCTGATGTGCCACTTACTCACTTCTCTCCATTCAGGAGGCCCTTCAGACAGTCACTCATGCCTTAATCATCCCACAGCTTGACTATTTGTAATGAATTTTACATAGGACTTTCCTTGGAGACCCATTCTTGATTGGTTCAGAATTCAGCAGCACAGGCAATTATAGGCATACTGGGCAGTTATGGGCATACCTAGCAAGCCATCGTATGCCCATATAAGCATCTGCACTGGTTGCTTCTGGGTGTGACTCAAGACACTGCTTATGGCTCATAAAGCCCTATATACATAGAGCCCAGGTGTCTGCATAGCTGATTCAAGTTGACATGAGTGGCACAGTCCCAGTTCCTTCAATTCATGCCCACACTCCAAACTGGAAGTCCTTGCTTCAGCCAGAGTTGCATAAGAAACATGCATCTACACTGGATTGAGGATGAGAGGACAGACTTTTAAATTCTCAGGAATTGTGTTAGACATCCTTCCCTTCCCGATGAAGGGAATGTGTTTTATTTGTTTCCTCAAAGACCTGACTTGGAGTGAAATTATTTACATATATGCCATTTAGGCTTCTGTGGTTTATTGTGGAAATTTGGTAGATCCAATGGAAATAATTCTGTTTTTCTCCCAAACTCAGTGGAGCGGAAGCCAGCAGTTCTGCCCATCCTTAATTACAGCATAACATGACAAATGAATTTCAGTAGGGTTTGATTGGTTGGTAGGTTTAATATTTTCAGGCATGATTGAAATAATTATCAAATAGGGATGGCATGCATTTCTAGCCCACCTAGTCATTCTTCCCAAAGTTGACCTTTACTGTTCAATATTTTCCCCCTATTTGAAGCAAATTCAGGAATACCTGCTTGTCAAAACACCTATGATGTTCTTGATGTAAAACAAAATTGGTGGAGCAAGTTACACACCCAACATTCTATTTCATGGCTAAATAATGTAGTTTAGTTTAGTTTTATTAAATTTATACCCCGCCCTTCTCCCAGAGGACTCAGGGCGGCTTACAGCCAGCTTAAAAACAATAATACAATATAATACAAAATTTAAAAGTAATTAAAAATAGATATTCAATAGGCCGCTTATACTAAAAATTTTGTTAAAACCAATTTAAAATACCCCTAGGCCAGTCCTGCCCGCTGAAATAACCAGGTCTTAAGGGCGCAGCGAAAGGAGGGGAGATCCGGAATCACCCGGATCTCTGGGGGCAGCTCGTTCCAGAGGGTGGGTGCTCCCACAGAGAAGGCTCTCCCCCTGGGGGTCGCCAGCCGACACTGTCTGGTTGACGGCACCCTGAGGAGGGCCTCTCTGTGGGAGCGTATCGGCCGGTGGGAGGCAATCTGTGGCAGAAGGCGGTCTCGGAGG
>NW_015387027.1:978485-998441 GCF_001527695.2 Protobothrops mucrosquamatus
ATTGAACAGTAAGGGGGAGAGGACCGACCCTTGTGGCACCCCACAAGTTAGGGGCCTTGGGGCCGACCTCTGCCCCCCTGCCAATACAGACTGCGAGCGGTCGGTGAGGAAGGAGGAGAACCACCGCATAACCGTGCCTCCCACTCCCAACTCAGCCAAACGCCGCAGCATGATACCGTGGTCCACCGTATCAAAAGCCACTGAGAGGTCCAAAAGAACTAGGACAGAGGAACAACCCCTGTCCCGGGCCCTCCAGAGATCATTCACCAATGTGACCAATGTAGTATTTTATATTAAAGATTAGGGCCTTTTTATAATATATATATATTTATATGTACACACAGAGAGAAAGAAAGTACACTGACAAGACCATGAATCTGATGATTTCTTTTTATCTTTAATTCTTGAAGTAGTAGCACTCCTCTAGACAGAGTTAGTGAGCAATCTGAGGAGCACTCCTGGACTCATAAAATTCCTGCTCAAAGAAGCCTTTACATGGAATTGCCTTGGGTGTCAGTTGCACCTGTTCCTGGATCAAGTGACTGGTGGACCTTGGTCATTTCCTAATCAGATTACTGCAATGTGCTCTACATCACTACTACTGCATGAGCTACATTGCAGGTATTCAAGAAGATGCTTATTGCCTTTAAAGCCTTACATGGCAAGGAACCCAATTACTTGTGGGATGGTCGATCCCAGAGGGCTGTGTCAATTCCACCAAATCCAACAGGGAGGACATACTTCAGTTCCCTTCAGTCAAAGAATGTCATCTTATAGGACCGAGAAGTTGTGCCTTCTTTGTCACAGTGACTGCCCTATGGAACAACCTTCATCCTGGGATTCAGATGGCCCATGCCTTCTTGATCTTCGGAAAAGTTGTTAAAACTGGCTTTCTCCCAGGCATGAGGACTAGGATGTTAGTGGAAGCCAATATACTGTATGTATATTGGCTTTTATGGAATTTTAGGTAGTATTTCAGTTATTCTTTCTTGCATCAGATTATTATAAATTGGTTATAAGGTTTTTTAAAATATTGTTTTTGTATGAATTATTTCTCACCTAAAGGCATGTGTTTAAGACTAGCAACTATATAAATGTTTTAAATAAATACATACACAAACTCATGCACACAGTGGTTTCCAAACACAGTTTCCAACATCTGTGAAAACTGATGTTAAATGGTTCTTTATTTTGAGGTTCCCTTTTCTAAAATATTGGAATTTTCTTAAGTACTACTTCATTTCTTCACAAAGGATACACATTCTATTTTTATGGGACAAAGGTGGTAGAGTTCACAAAGGGCATTGGCTTTAAGAAAGTTGAGATAAAACCTATTTCTCCCTAGAGTATTTGTAAAGCTTCCTGATCATCATCATAGAGAGAGCAATTTCCAATATTTCAGCTTCTCTTTTGTGACCATACAAATTATCATTATAGGCTGTAGACCAGGGGTGTCAAATTGCCAGCCCGCGGGCCAGACATATCACCAGGAACTGCGCCCACCCCATTGCCGGCAATGGAGAAAAAGCTCCGATACATTGCACGATGTCATGTGATGTCACGAGTTTGAAATGTCTGCTGTAGACACTTTAAAATTGTTGGGTTTTAATCATTCTTTCTGAAGATGATAAAGCTTGCAACTGCTTTGTTTTCTAACTTTGGAAAATAAAATGGAAATATAACAAAAATATTTCTTTTTGTCTTTGATGTTTTTCCGTAACATTTGTTCTCCAAAATGCTGCCATGGGCAAGGTGATAATATGCTGGGTAGGAAGAGAGGATTTGACAATCAGAAAGATTTGCTGGTGAGAAAGGGCTGCCCGACATATTTCCCAGTGGAAGCTGCTAGGCAGCTGTGGACACAGATGTGGGAGCAGCTGAGCCAGCACTGTGCAAATGCTGGCTGTGTAAGATGCCTTACACCCACCTGATAGAAGGGCAGAGGAAATGTAACACTTATGTCCACAGGATATTTTCCAGGAGAGGGAGAGAAAAAAAATGCAGATTGAGAGATTTCATGGGGTATTGTTATACTGCACATGTACATTTATTGCTTTGTATATATTGTATGCATGTGTGCATGTGTATGTATGTATGTATGTGTGCATGTATGTGTATATATGTATGTGTGTGTGTATTTGCAATAGTGGCAAATATCTATAGCTCGGGTATAAGATGAAGGTGGAGGTTCGTTTTCCGAGCTTGTAGTTGGTTTTGGGATGTTTCATTACCAGGCTAGGTAACATCTTTAGCAGAGTTTAGGGGATATCAGTGTTTTTCTGTTTATAAGGGCTTCAGGTGTGGGTGTGTCAAGTGAGGGTCTGTGATGGATCTTGTGATGGGTCAGGTGTGAGTCACCAGTGAGAGGCTTGTGATAGGGAGGTTACATCAGGTCAGGGTCATTGGGAGGTGAACTGCTGGTGGGGAAAGGGGGCTTGCATGGGTTGGTTGAGGGTCGGTGCTGTCTCTGGTTGGTTGTGTGGTTGATTTGGATTCTGAGGGGTTCATAGGCTGGTTGTAGGTCAATGTGCTTATTGATGGAATTGCTTGTGGAGTATATCTATATGTATATGCTCTGCAGGACAGGAGATAGCTAATTCCTTAAACAATGAATGAGGTGCCCTTTTGTTTCATATAGTGTTTTGCACTGCAAATGCTAGAGATTTAACTTTTAAAAAGCTGGAGCTTTGGGGTAATGGCTTGTTCATAGTGCAGAAAGCAACTGTTTCCATTCCACAGCTACCTTTGGAAACTGATTTTGATTTTGCTTTAATTTGCTTTGACCATGTGATCTAATTCAGTACCCCGCAGTCACAAGCTGATTTTAGGCTCATTGTCTCTTGTCCCTCTCTTCAGTCACTGCTGTGTGGTGGTCTCTACCTGCCTTTGCTTTCTAAGATGTGTCTTCTCTGGCTGCTCAGAAACAGACTATTTCTTTGAAACGCAAAGTAAAACACTGTGAAGACGCTACTCCATGGAAGCAAGACATGTCAATAAAATTCAGGCAAAAAAATCATGACAAATTTATTTGCTCATTGAAACAGGCTTCAAGATAACAGATCCCACTCTACTCCATTTCTGAAAAGATTCTGTGAAAGAAATTAGTGGCAGGCAAAAAAATAGTAATATTTTATTTTAAATTGTAGAACTGGAAGAAAT
This sequence comes from Protobothrops mucrosquamatus, assembly GCF_001527695.2. Lineage (NCBI taxonomy): Eukaryota > Metazoa > Chordata > Lepidosauria > Squamata > Viperidae > Protobothrops > Protobothrops mucrosquamatus. Next base: position 981,645 of record NW_015387027.1, read on the forward strand.
ATAGCAGAGGCATCTTTTTCTTTAGTTTCCTACACCTTTCTCTGTTAGAGGATTTTGATAGGGTTTTATACATTTCTCTTGCACAGATAAACTTTAAATCAATAGAAAGAGTGAAATCATAGAAATGATAACAGAAGGAACATTCTAAGGAGATTTTAACAGTCAAACCAGTGATTCAGATTGATTACTGAAATATAGGCGCTTAACAAAAGTCTTAAGAAGGATGAGCAGGAAGAATTGTACACTTGTGATCAGGTAAAGGTCAGTCTTGAATTAACTTACTTAATTTCTTCAGTGGTGTAGGAAAGATCTAGTAATGCTGAAGATGCATTGGAATAACAATGGAAAAACAGGGAGTGAGGTTCAGGGGTACAGGATTAAGATGGCCAGGAGTAAAACAGGAAAACGAGAAGAAACTTTTCTTCTTAAAATGCAAAAAAAATGGAATTTACAAAATGACATTATCAGAAAAAGACTACAGGAATATAACATGTCCATAACACCTTCCTGTTTCATTTAGGCCATCCAGCATCCAGTGTTCACTTAGTGGGGTTATTTGCTTTGTCACTGGAGCCATCAGCCATACATTCCTCTCCTTTTCCTTCGTCTTCATTTTTCCATTTAGGAAGAAAGAGGTGGAAGGGAAGACAGAATAGGTTTGGTTCTTGAGCTTGAACTGATGCTTCTGCCACTCTTTGAGAACAGAGAAAGACTAGGAAAATGGAGAGGATCTAGCCACCATAACACAAATACTTGAGCCTTTTATTGTGATATGTCTAGATTTGGAAAGTTAGAAGGAAAATAAGTATAGTTGCAATAGAAGTCAAATGCCAGGTCAAATTTATCTACCTAACTCTTTCCTGGGGGCTGCTGTAAGCAAGTCATGTAGGCCATGCATAACTTGCTGAATGGTTTCCATTGGCAAGATCAGCTTCAGGATAATATTGAACTCTTGAGAGATGCTTGCATTCCCCTTGAAATTGTAGCATTGCCTTGTGTTAGAATCATAGACAAGCACTAGCAAAACAAGTTCAGACCTCTGTTTTGGTTATCTCAAGCTCAATGGGTGTCTATGGGATGGTTACTATCTTGCAGCCTAACCTACTTTACAGAATAGTTGTGATGAAAAAATTAAGTGGCAGAAGGGGGAAGCCAGTGAAGTATGCTGCTTTCTGATTCTTGGGAGAAGACCAAAATATAGGAAATAAATATATGGCAGAAATAACATTAAGGAAGTTGTTGTTCATATCTGAGGCTTTACATTTAATCACTTTCCTCACAGAAAGGGGCTGGGTTGGAGTCAAGATGTATGATTATTAGCCTTCTGCCTTTTGGCAGGGATTTGGATCTTCATGGAAATTGGCTGATTGCTGCATAAAGATCTATTTTCCATTTTCAAATTCTCACCAAGCTCAGATTTTTCACCATTCCTATGAAGCACGCAAGGGAGCCATTAATTTGTTTTTCCCTCTGGCTGAATAAAGACTATAATGAATTGGTTCCCTGACTGGTCAGTAATATCTCTAATGAAGACAAATAAACACACAAGAGGAAGTAGAAAAGGCACAGTCTAGCCAGCCATTTACAAATAGCCATTCTGCCCAAATGGCCATTTCTGTCTTCATGATTAAGCTGAAGTTTAATTACCGTACTTCCCCAAAGATTAAGATGCTAAGAAAAGAGATTGGATGATCCCAATGATCACACTCCAATACTGCATACAGAAGATTATAAGAGTCTGATTAAGCATTGCAGCATTTTCATCCATTCCTTTTCTCAGGGCTTTTTTTCTCATAAAACGCCCAGAACGGAGTTCCGGCATCTTTTTTAGATGGAACCTTGTAGGGTAGACAAGGCGGGTTGTATGACATGTGTGAGTTCCGGCACTTTTTTTTTTTTTTTTTACCAAAAAAGCACTGCCTTTTCTTCCACTAGTATACAACCGTTAAAGTTTCTTTTGCTACCTAAAACTGTGCCATTTTATTTGTTAACAGTTGACCTATCTTGGCAATAAATGAACCATTCATCCTGTTTTATTTTAATAAAGAAAATGGAAAAGGATAGCCACAAGGGAACCAATTTTATCTAGATAATTGCATCATTTATACAGGGTATTTGGGTGGTTGGCGATCTCTGGTAAGATGGATAGGTATTATATTTAGGCAATATTTTTATTAAAATCAACAAGATACTAACAAAATTTTAGGCAGATGTTTGAGCTCCAGGTTTTGCCATCAAATGAGAAGTTATAACATGGGCTGAGAGATAAATATACTTGGCATGACAGATATATTTCAAGTAAAGTTGGAAACAAATCTAAATAACTTCTCAAAATGGGGTATCACTCATTTGATTGTACTAGTTAAGATAGTATAATCCACTTGATTCCATTATTCTTCCTTTTCTCAATCTTAAATTTTTGAAAGCTATTTCATGAACATCCTGTCAACTTCCCCTGCCTTACCTTCTTACCTAAGAAATATGAAATCTCAAAATGTGTCCATAATTTTATGTATAGTCCCTTTAATTTGATAGTGGTAGGGCATGATTTCCATGCAGACTTTGCAGCTCCATTGGTACAGATCATTGTGACATTGTAGGTTCAGAGACAGAATGGACTTCGATGACCCACAGGCCATCCTCCCTTTGGGAAAAGTACAAAAGTAACTCATGTACACATTAAATGCTGACTTTAACAAATAAGGAAGTGATTTTTATTGTCTATAGTATCCTTATTTTGTAAGCTATAAACTACATTGAAATCTATTTTGAAGCATCAAGGTTCTTACCTCATAATTCTTTCTGGGTTCACAACATCTGTAGAGTCTTGGTAAATTTTTCATGGCCGCTATCCCCAAATTGTGAACTATTTTGAATTAGTAGTTTTGAAAACCTGTGGAAACCCTGTTTGTTCATGTGATATCCTAGGGTACCCTGGCACACACTTTAGGAATTGCAGCTATTCCCCATATTGTGGCATATATTCTCATTTCTATTATTCAATATCTATGCATCTTATTTCTATACTCTTGGGCTATCTTACTTGTATAGTAATCTACATTACTTTTCTCTGCTCCTCTAATCTTTATTTCTATCTAACATTTATTTCCCAACCTAACCTCTAAATGTGTTTTTTTTACTTTTTTCCTAGAGGTTTGTTCTTCACCCTTAATTTCATCCTGCCAATGAATTCGTGGAACCACCAATTGGAAATTATCAATTAAGTAAGCCTGGGCTACTTCCCGAGCATGAATATGCAAGAAGGACACGTACACACACACACACACACACACACACACACACACACAGAGAGAGAGAGAGAGAGAGAGAGAGAGAGAGAGAGAGAGAGAGAGAGAGCAGTCTCAGACCAACCACCTGCTTGATTTCCTGATAGAACTGCCTTTGAGCTGTTTCAAGTTATCCATTGCCTCTTCTAGTTCGGAGATGTAAGGATTTTTTGCCCTGATGCTTACCATTCGGGTATTGCAGATTGTTGGAGCTCCTAAACCTTGTCATTGCCATTACTGCCATTGACCTTAGATATTGGCCTGGAGATCAACACCTCCCCTGTCCTCCTCCAAGGCCAGACACCTTATTGCTGTTCCTTTGCATCTTTGGTGGCTTTCCAACTTTCATGGCTCACCATTTCCAAACATCGTCTGCTCCTGGTGCTGCTGCCTTTTCCTCATGCAACAACCTAGCCTTCTCTTTGCCAATGTCAAGGAACCCTAAACTTTTGGTAAGGCAGTCACATCTCTGTTGAGAACTAGGTCATCTCCTTGCCAGGAAGGAGGGCAGAATACAGGCCATTACAGGACAAGCAGGGCAGAATACAGGACATTACAGCATCTTGGTCACCTTTGTCCATGTTCTATGCAATATGGTGTCTGGCAAGAAAATAGTGGTACTGGGAAAAGAAGAGAAATAACTATTACAGATATTAAAGATACTGTCATTTTATATCAAATAAAGCAGAATTCAATTCCATGCCAGGGACTCCAGAAATTCTGTCCAGAGCTTTGAATATCTACAAAATCTATTATCCAATTGTAGTATTTTTAATATGATTGGAAGGGAAGGAGGACACAGATCAGTGAATGCATACAGATACTGGTAGGATTGGAAGGAAATGTCTGAAAAGAGCAATCCATATTGTAAAAGTTGGGTGGAAAAGAGGATTTGGCAGTTGTCAGACACACGCTGCTTATATTGATATTGTAGACATTCAACATAGGGAGAGGTCTTTGGCAGAAACCTGGAACAGACTGGCTTAAATATACAGCTTGATTACATTGTCATGAAGAAATGACACCTTAAAGCAGGTCTGTGCGCATCTGCAGATATGTATTTTACATAACAAACAGATAAAACATTTATTGTTGTTGTTGTTTTATTTAGAAGATTTATATCTCAGAATTTCAATTGATATATATCACTCCAATTATAACTCTAATCAATAACCAAAAATTAAGATAACCAATAAAAACAAATATACACACTTGTGTATGTGAGGATGTGTGCATACGAGGATATATGCATGCTTGAACACAATGGGTATTTGATCTATCTGTGTACCTTAGGAATGAGTACTCAGATATGCTTAGCATGCAGCTGTGTGTGAATTTAGCTTACTGTACCCAATACCAAAATGATGAGTACAGCAGAAATGAAATGAGTGAAGAGAAAGATTACATTAACCCATCATCTCAACCTATTGTGTTGCTTGAATGGTAAGTCAATTTTTGAAACTGTTTTCTTAGCCTCAGGGCAGCCAGCCTTATGAATTAACAATTGGCAATTTCCCCAAACAAGAATGGCACAGATGTATGTCCCTGGCAAGCCCTGTTAATCGGTTATGTTATTTCTGTTAATTCTTGTCTTTCTTTGCTTCCCCCCCTCTTTTCAGAGAGAGAGAGAGAGAGAGAGAGAGAGAGAGAGAGAGAGAGAGAGAGAGAGAGAGAGAGAGAGAGAGAGAGAGAGAGAGAGAGAGAGTATTCAGGCCCAATCATCTGAACTAGGGTCAAATTTTGACTAAACAGAGCAGAATCTAAGGCAGGGTCTTCTCAGAAAGTTTCTTGACTAATAATACCAAGTTGTGTCTAGGGATTCTTTTTGGCCCTCAGGTATTATTGGAGTTAGATATGAGACACTTACTCATTTTGATTTAAGATGGAGTACGAGGAGAAGAGTCAAGTTTCCATGGAAATGTTGCAATACAAAATTGGAGCTTATTTTTTTTCTCTGTGCTCTGCCCATGTTTTAGGATCCAGAAATAACCACACCCACAAATTAGAGATCAAATGAGGGGTTCAAATTATTTTACATTCAGGATGTGCCTCTATGGGTTATTAAAATGTTAAGCTTTAATGCAATAACTACATAAAAGAAGGAACACCTATTAGTAAGATATACTTTCAATCTATACTGTATAAGAATACATTTTCAAGTATTTGTATAAGGCAGAATGAATCTTCCAACAGCCCATGGACTGCATGTCTTCTAGGCTTTTTCCTCCCTCTCTCTCACACCCTGAATGTCCCCAGAGACAGGTAAAATTCTACACGAACCACTGATTTTCTGGTTGTAGATTTTTTTTCTGATTTAAAAACATAAAATAAGGGATAAATATAAGCTTATTAAGCCTCTTGTCTTAAGAGCCTACATTTGTCTAGGTGTAACTCATTATAAAACCTTTTCAACTTCACAAAACACCCAAAAGTTTCAGTCCTGCCCTGTATTGCTATTGTGCTTGCTGTATCTTCAGGAGATAAAAAAAATGCAATGTACCTGATTACAGAAAGTTGTTTATTCCTAGTATAAGATTTATACCCAATCTTTGCAACAGTCATAGTCATGGATTTGCATGCACCAATAAGTATCTATGAATATGGATTTAGAAATATGAGGATTAGAATAATGGTGCTGCCCATGTGGGGAGGAGAATTCAATAGCATCAACCCTGCTGGCACAATTGGGGAATCAAAGTCCCACTCCTTTTAAATGTGCTTCACATCCATCTCTCTCACTCACACACACACACACACACACACACACACACACACACACACACACCTGCTAAAAACATCAACATAATAACAAAAATAATAACAACTCATGGAAACAGAAAAGCAAAACATAGCAAATGAGGCTAGACCCATCAACAATAGATTCATACACATAAGAAGTTCCCCCACATCCCTGCCCTCATGCTTGGAGAACAACCCGGCCATAAGACCTTTATGGAAGACCAGCAGGGTCAAGGCCAATGTATTCTCAGGTCGCTTCCAATGGGCACGTCCTATAAGGGAGAAGGCAAATGACCCTCTTTAAGACTGAAGCAGGCTCTTCCTGACAGATCTAATGAGACAGGTAGAAACAATCAGAGGCAATTTGATATGTTTAAGCTTTTGGTTCATGTTTGATATATTGAGGAGGGTTTCCTGTATTTCTGAGGGGGAAAAGCTTTATATAAATATAAATTGGCTTGGTTGAAAGGGAATTTGTTTTGTTATAAAGCATTTTAGGAAACCATCTAGTGGTCTTCATCCTAGATTTGAGGAGCCTGTGTCCCTTAGCCCTTATGAAAGTCTTTCTACCAGGATAATTAAACCATCTTATGGAACAGAAGATGTACAAGGGAGTTGCACATCACTAGTGCACATCATAACTTTTGCCACTGTAAGGAATTGCAAATGACTCTCTGCAGCCTCATTAGTCTCTGTTGTTTCTTCAGATCTAACGGTATTGTTTGAGACAATCAGTTTTCTCTTTCCTTCTTGCTCTTCTATTGCCATTTTCACCAACGTGCTATATGACAACTGTGTTTTCTCTTCCCCTCTGTGCATGGATGTATAGTGTTTTCCAAGTTAGTTTTCAGGTTGTTATTTCTAACTGAGCAGTCAAAAATTATAGGCCATTGAAATGTCTGAGCCCAGAGAACTGAATGAGATTCCATAAATCGTTGGCCAAGCAGAGAAACTTAACTGCTTAGCTGGTACTCAGCCAAACAGTCTGCTGAGCAGGCTTGCCATGTTTTTCTTTCAGCTGAACTGTCTTGATGAACACCAGCTGATGATCTGGCCTGTTTCCTTTGGGAAAACAGCTGCTCCTCTTGAGTCAGAGGGACAACCAACAGTGCTGGATGGTGTATCTCAGCAACTGCTCTGGAGATTGTGCCAGTTAGATTCTGCTCACATTTCTACAAGTCCCATCCTGCTTAATGATTATGGGATTTAGATAATAGCCTTTTAATATTCTCTTTGCTAAATACTTAAAGGTTTCCCTGCCATTCCCTACAGCCACGCACGAGAGGTTTATTTGGTTTATCAAAATATTTTTGATCGGGATCTCCCTCATCAACTTCTTTGTGTTTTCCTGTGCTGCAGAATTCCTTGGATCAGCATCAGTCTAGGCAGATTGTGGCTCCTGCTCTTGCACACAACAAATCTAGCTTTCTGTTATTGGTTTCATTTCATTCATGACAGGAAACACAATTTGGCAGGTTACTTTTCAGCAGTGTCAAAAGTTGTTCAAATTTAGTTTTTCAACATCACTTGGGAGGTTGTTTGCTCATTTATGTTGCACTTTTGCTTTCACTTAATCGCACTCCATTGCATTGCAGCGGTGCCATAATCACACACTTATGAAGATGTTTTCCTCAATGCATGATATGTGACCAATTTTATAGCCCTTTTGTGACCAAATAAAGGAGAAAGGAGTAGTTGGAGACAAACAAGGCAACTGAGCAGGATAGAAAATCTAAGGCAAACCTTATAACTGTATTTGGGGAAATTATATCTATCCCACTAAAATGACTAGTTTCTAGAAATAAAGCTGAGTAATATTCAGCAGAAGCTTAATTACATTGGTTCTAATATTTCAAGGTGAGGAATATATTCTACTTTGTCATGTGAGTAAGGGCTTTATGAATTTCCAAGGGACTGGAAATGGGTAGCTGTGATTCAGATTGAGCTATGAGGTTATATGGCACTATCAAAATGAGAGGTCAGCTAAAAGATGCACATAATACAACAGCGGATAAAGAGGAAAAGACCATAATTAGCATGCTCTGTTAATTTGTTAAAGTTACAGACCAGTGTTCACTCTCTATTTTTCCTTGTGACAGCTCTCACTAGTTTGAAAATCATACTCAGAAAATGAATAGGTTTGAGGAAGGTGGGCAGTCCATCACATCCTTAATCACATTCTCTCTATGTAAAATTTTCTTTGAGATAAGCTTATTTGTAGTTTTCTTGTCAAGTCTTTGTTCTGTTTTTTTAATATCTGCTTATCAATTGATGTACCTGTCCATTCTGACCTACAGCCCTAGAATTCTCTAGAAGTCTCCCTTCCCAGTAATTGTCAACCTGGATCTTGCTTAGCTTTTAAGTACAGACAAGGTAATCATGTACCACCACTTGATAAGATGTCATATCTTTTAGGTATCAATTATTTCCTCCTGTTTCTTGTCCTTCTTTTCCTACATGATTTGAATCCAATCTCTTTTCTCTAGCTTCTTTATTCAATTAGGCTTGTGGAAAGCCAAACTGAAAGTTTAAGGTAAGGTGAACTGGGGCCACAAACCAGAGTCAAGACCAAAGATAAACAAGGAGGCAAGACAGAAATCAGGATATAACTGGAATAGGAACATATATTATAATCTTTCCTATTTTATGGCTAATTTGGAATCATTTCTAAACTTAAAGATAGTAATAAAAGGTCTGTGTAGATGCTATAGGAAGGAGCTCTAAGGCTTATCCACTATTACATCTATGTAATGATAGAAAAGTGGAAAGGTTCCCTAAGTTAGCCATAGCAGCTCCTAGATTCTTAAACCCATCTAATCTCTTTGTTCTCCCAGAGTCAGATGCTCACTCTCTTCTCCACAGAAGGAGCCAATTAGGAAAAAGGGAAGATTGCATCCATGATTCTTGTTTGCTAATTCTGCATTTCTTTGAGTATGATCTGCAGTTTCAAAACTTCATTGAATTTGGCATGACAATAAAACTGCTCCCCCAAAGAAGAAAAAGGATTGTTGCTGTAGCAACCAGGAATGCTACTATAAGAAGGCAACCATCTCTCTATGATGTGAATCGTAGGTGGAAAGATTGCTGGAGGGTTAAAGGGACACTTTGAGAGAATGCAGTTATAATGAGACCATTGCAGCTTAATTGATGTGTGTCTACCTAGTTTTTCTTTGAAAGGAGAAAAGGGGAAAAAATCACAGGAAAAATGTAGATGACATAAACTATGTATTCTCTTAGGACATACATAAAGCTGTATGAAAGAACAATATATATATGGAGACTAGTATAGCTATTTCAGACTCATTAGTCCTCATCAGCTAGCCACACCCTTTATGGGATTCGAACCAGGGCAGTCTACATGCTAGGCAGTTGTATTAACCACCAGGCCATCGCCTCTCCTCTCCTCTTTGTCAGCCGAGTCAAGGGAGTATATACAGAAAGTTTTTCAGACAGACTGGTCTGATTGATTGCACCTTGGCATTTTGACATTTAATGTATCGCAGTTGCGACTTGAGCCTGCTTAACGCCCCTAGTTGGGGGGGCTGCAAGGCAAAAGAGATTATAAAAAAGTAGAACTGCAGTATATATAAAGATAGGATTTTTAGTAACTTAATTCTGGCTTGGTGAATTGGGTTTATTAAAATAAATTACTTAGAAATGCATGGTTTTGTTTCATGCTGAACATCTTAGATTTGGGAGTAGTGTGGAGAATTGGTACACAGAAATCTGGTGAAAGGGAGATCAGTAAGATTGGAAACTTCTCAAACATCAGCTACTGAGAGTATAATTGCACATCATTTCCCAACCCCCACCCACCCAAAATATTATGGCTGCACAGGGAGCAATTAACTGTGCTAAGAATTAAAAGCTCTACCATAAACACACATATGTGCATCTTTCTTTCCATCTACAGTATGTGTTATTTGTATGAAATTTAAGATGGGATTAAGTATTTAAGGAGCTGTAGCATAAGTAGCTAATATCTTCAGGGGGGAAAAGTTAGAAATATAGAACTGCAAAAGGAGTCTAATTTTGCAAAGAAGCTAAAAACAATAAAATGCCAGTAATAAAAGGAACAAAAAGGAAGGGGTGAGCTCACTTTTAGAAGATAGTTGGGTAGCAACAGGTGATTGGAGGAGGGCAAACCTCTTCAATTCTTTCTTTGCTTGATTCTTCTCCCAAAAAAGGAACTGTGTTCAATTGTTCACAAAACAATTGACAAAATGAAGGGTTGGCAACCCAATGAGATGGTTAGGGAGCAGCTGACTATCATGAATGAGTTTAAGGCTCTGGCAAAAGATTAACTACATCTAAGAGTTTTGCAGTAACTTTAGTAACTGAGTTGGAAGTCTCAACTCAGTAGTGTCTAAGTAGAGGATGGGGATAGAAAGGGAAGCAAAGTGACAGAAGCCCCTTCCCTTTTGCTTGATTATTGCGATGTAAGATGCACATACAATTCTTTCTGTAATTTTTGAGAAAACATGGAGGATGAGCATGTCAGAGGATTGAAAAAGGGCAAAACGTCCTTCTTATCTTTAAATCAGGAGAAGGAAGAACTTGTGTATCTACAAACAGGCCAGCCTGACACTAATACCAGGAAATCTTTGAAACAAAGTATTAAGCAATTGGTTTGTGAACATTTAAAAAATAATACACTGTTAGGCAGGATCCAGTCTGGCTATATCAAGGCACATCATGTCAAATCAACCTGATCTACATTTGTGATAGCGACTAGTTTATTTGACTAAGGGAATGTGGACATAGTATACTTTTCACTTCACCAAAGCATTTAACAAAGCTTCTCATGAGACTCTAATACAGAAGATGGTAAAATGAGAGTTGGATTTTCATACCATTGGATATATTATAACAGAGGTTTTCAAAGGCTGTAAAACCTGTTAGTTTAAAAAAAATCCCAACACCCCCAGAAAGCAGTAATAATAGAAAATTAGCAATGAAAGTAAACTAAATAGGTTATTGTAATTGCAAAATATTTCCAATCTACAAAAAACAACAACCCTGGATATCACAATTACTTGGAAGGCTAACACTTTAACCAAGCAAATTAATGTTCATTGCTTAGATGTGATTGCTTTGCCTTGGATAACAGTTCAATCTGGAGCAAGTGATGTTACTTGTAAGCAGATATCCTCTTCACAAATAGTCTTTTTCTTTGCTTTTGTAGTAATTGTTGTTGCATGTAAAGAAAAATTTCTCTCACTAAGGTGTGTCTTTAGAAACAGCATATGTCAGTGCTTGACTAGCAGTTTTAGGATTTTCTTTTAAAAGTTCTATCCAGAAATCATACATTCTACATGAAGAGATATTGTTTACAATGTGAAAACAATTAAATTTAATTTTAATTTCTCACAACCATAAGCAGTAGCAACAGTAGAATTTGTTTTGCTTTTTCTGCTTTTGCCTTTTCCCATACCAATCTGCAGTTGTATTGATTTACAGCCAGTCAACCATGTCTGAAAAATGTTCATTTATTAGGCCTTATCAAAATATAAAATAAAGATAATATGCAGACACCAAAGGATGGTATTCATGCCATAGTTTTCCTAGTGTTAATGCCTGTCTGAAGTCATTCAAGCACCCATCATCCATCTACCTGCTTTTGCAAGTACAATTTTCATGTATGTTTACTCCACAGGAAGTCCCATTTCAAAGAGATTTAAGGCACTTCCCATGGCCAAGCAGTGCAATTCTAAATTTTTGTGTTAATTCCCACATAGTTCCATGTGGTTGACTCCTAAGTAGATATACACAAGATGCCATCTTGATGATTAAGTAATATGCACACACAAAAATACTGCCTGCAACATGGAAACTAAAGAGGGTGGGAGCAATCACTCTTGTGGAATAAAACATCTTGTCAGGTTTTGTGGAAGGTGGGGGGTTGGTTGTGCATGTACATGTGGGAAGGGAAAAGCAGATTGACATACAGCAAGTGAGAGGGGAAGAGCAGATTCAAGTGAAGTGAATGGCTGAGTGTGTTTGAAGGCTTCCCTCACCTCTTATTTCTTTACATATTCTGTTCAAGTCCCAGTTTGAAAAGAATCCCCACATTAGATGGAAACAGAGCTGGTTGATATATAATGCCTAACAAGTGAAGCTACATAGCTCCATGGCAGACTTGAAGGAAGTGCTAAGTAGTGTGCCACAGCCTGCATTCTAGTCCCTGTACAGTTCAACATACTTATATATGACTCGGATAAGGGCAGCCATATGTGCAAAAAGGATCTGATTTTCTTGATAGAGAACAAGCTATACAGGAATCCTCAACTTACAACAATTGAGCCCAAAATTTCTGTTGCTAAGTGAGACAGTTGTTAAATGAGTTTTGCCCCAATTTATTATTTTTCCTGCCACATTTGAATCACTGCAGTTGTTAAGTTAGTAATATGGTTGTTAAGTGAATCTGGCTTCCCTTTTGACTTTGCTTGTCAGAAGGTTGCAAAAAGTGATCACATGACCTTGGGTCACTGCAACCGTCATAAATATGAGTCAGTTGCCAAGCATCCGAATTTTGATCATGTGACCATGGGGATACTGGAATGGTCATAAGTGTGAAAAGTGGTCATAGGTCACTTTTTTCAGTGCTGTTGGTAACTTTGAATGGTCACTAAATGAACTGTTGTAAGTCAAGGACTATCTGTATATGAGGCAACAATGTAATGTAATTACTAAACATGTGTAAATCTAATTTCATTGATAGAGATGTAGTGTCAAGATCAAGAGAAGTCAATGTTCTTTTCTATTCTTAGTTGTGCAGATCACACCTAGAATATTGTGTCCTATTCAGGACACCATATCTTAGGGATGGACTCTATCAAACTGGAGCCTGTAATAGGAGTCTAGAAGGAAAACTAAAATAAGAATAATTGGAGGCACTGTGTATGTTTAGCCTGGACAAGACAAGATTGTGGGGAAACATGATGCTGTTTCTCTGGTATTTGAAGAGCTGTAGAAGACAGAGAAGAATTGTTGCAAAAAATAGGAACAAGAAAGAGTGGCGTAAATTGCAAGGAAATAAACTTTGGCTGGACATCAAAAAATAATCTGCTGGGGAAAAAACTGCTCAACAATGGAATCAAGTTGCTTGGGAAGTGAGGAACTTTTTTTTGTTGGAGATGGTCATCCAGCCTTCGTTTAGTAGTGAATTCCTGCTCCTGAGTTAAATTAGATGATCTCCAAATATCCATGCAATTCTTACTTTCAGAATAAAGGTTTAACATTTAAAAGTTGATGTCGACGCTGTGACAATGGATGTCATCACTCTGACAACCGAGAATTAGCAGCCATATTTACTTTTGCTTCTAATGTACCTTTTCTATTCTTTCAGAGTTCAGATGTAGAAGGGGGGAATGAGGTAAATGCTTGAGGGTTTAGCTAGCCATAACAATGTAGAAGTGTGAGAACTCAAGGACATGGTCAGATAAGGTTTTGGCGGGCTGAGGAGCCAGAGAGAAAAGCCTGTGGCTTGTGTTAATTGGGGAATGTGATTTATGACAGTGTTTGTGGGGTGGGAATTGCAACTTGTTACTTTGTATCTAGGGGAAGGGAATCTCAGTTTTGGGTTCAACTATGTAAGTGCCGATACTTTGTTTCCTAGTCCACTGGCAGAAATAGTGAAAGTAGCCACCATTCCCCTTCCAGGGGAGCCACTCATCCCCAGGGAATATCGAGATTTAGCAGAAGCATTTAGTGAGAAGGAATATGAAATCCTACCACCACACTGGTCCAATGACTGTGCCATTGAAATATTACCAGGAGCCAAGCTGCCTAAACCAAAAATGTATGCTATGTCCCCCCTTGAGATGGAGGAGCTACAGCAGCATGTGGATAAAAACCTAGCCAGAGGCTTCATTGAGCTGGCTAAATCCCAAGTGGGGGCTCCAGTGTTATTGAAGGAAAAAAAGATGGGTCGCTGAGGCTCTGTGTGGATTATAAGGGGTTAAATGCTGTGAGTGTGGAGAATAAGTACCCCCTCCCCCTCTTGAAGGACCTACTCACCCATCTAGCAAATGGCCGTATCTTCACAAAATTAGACCTAAGACAAGCGTACTACCGAGTAAGAATTAAAAAAGGAGATGAATGGAAAACTGCTTTTAACTGTCTGATGGGCAGCTATCAATTCAAAGTTATGCCATTTGGACTACAAGGAGCTCCAGCTGTTTTCATGCAGCTGATTAACCAGGTGCTGCATGACCATCTTTACAAAGGGGTTTTGGTATATCTTGATGACATCCTAATCTATAGCGAGAATATGGCTGACCATGTGAATTTAGTGCGTGAGGTGCTAAAGAAATTACTAGATGCTAAACTATATGTTAAATTATCAAAGTGTGAATTCCACCAAACCTGATTAGATTATTTGGGCTACTGGATTTCCAGTGAGGGCATAGAGATGGATCCTGGCAAAGTGAAAACCGTAATTGAATGGCAATCCCCAATGACTCGAAAGCAGCTTCAAAGCTTTCTGGGATTTGCAAACTTCTATTGTCAGTTCATTCTCTCATTTGCTGAAATTGCCTTATCTCTAACTGACTGATTGAAAATGAGTAAAGATGGGGAAAAGCCATGACCAGGCCAACCGCTAACATGGACTATGAGCTGTCAAACAGCTTTTGAGAATTTAAAAAGACTTTTTTGTGGTCAAGCCAACCTTAAAGCACCCCTGCCTGGGGAAACCATTTGTGATTCAAGCCGGTGCTAGCGATGTAGCAGTCAGAGCAGTACTTTTGCAAAAGAATAATAATCCTGCACCTACACTTCAAAAAAAATTCACTGATTGTGAGCGGAGGTGGGCAGTTTGGGAGAAAGAAGCTTTTGAAATTCATTGGGCTTTATTAACCTGCCGGCACTACCTAGAAGGGAGCAAGGTGCCTTTCTAAGTATGGACTGATCACAAAAACCTAGTGGCACTGAAAACTCATCGCAAACGTTCCCCCAAATAAGTATGATGGGAGCAATACTTCAACCGATTTAATTTCACCCTAAAGTACATACCGGGGGGGGGGGACTTTTTGGCTGATGCTCTGTCCAGATTGCCTCAGTATAAAAGCTGGCGAGAAAAAGTCAATGATTCAATCATGCCCATGGCACAGATTGTTTCTCAATTAACACCACAGAAAACCCTATCTATGACAGATCCGAACCCAGATGACCCTGTGATGAGAAAGCTGAAGCACGGACTCCTCCATGATCAATGGTTTAAAGACCATCAAACCACCCTAACCTGTAGAGATGGACTAACTTACAATGGGGGGAAATTATATTTGCCTGAAACCCTCCGCCTCCATGCACTTCAACGCAGCCATGATGTAAAACAAGCTAGACACTTTGGCTATTTGAAAACGCTACATTTAATTCACCGGCAGTTTTGGTGGCTGTGTTTGAAGAAGGATGTGGAAAACTGTGTCAAGAGCTGGGCGGTATGTGCCACCATGAAAAGAATTCTGGGAACCCCCCTGGACTATTACAGCCAGTTGCAGACCCTTCCCAGCCATGGGAAGAGATCGCTATGGATTTTATAGTTGAGTTACCTGAGAGCAGAGGAAATACAGTAATATGGACTGTGGTTGATCTTTTTTCAAAGCAGGCTCATTTCATCGCCTGCAAGGGACTCCCGTCAGCCCAGAAACTAGCCAAAATGTTCCTTAAGCACATCTACAGGCTGCACGGCACACCAAAATGGATAATCTCTGATGGGGGGGTGCAATTCACAGCCAAGTTTTGGAGGGGTTTCCTGAAAATAATTGGCTTGTCACAAGGATTGTCATCGACTTTTCATCCATCTATGAATGGGGCGGCTAAAAAGTGAACGTGATGGTGAAGCAGTACCTTAGGTATTATGTGGACTACCAATAAACGAACTGGACTGACCTCCTCCCTTTTGGTGAAGTGGCTTACAACAATACCGTTCATAGCAGCACTGGTTTCACTCCTTTTAAGATTGTCACAGGAAAAGAATTCAACCCAATACCTGAGTATCCTTGAGGACCCTCTATCTCCCAGACTCTTGACCAATGGATGTCAAAATGGGAGGAAGTTTGGGACAAAACAAAAACAGTGCTGGAAAAAAGCCTCAGAAACATAAAAAAGAAGCTGATAAAAAGCAATCTCCTCAGAGAGCTTTCCATTTTCCATATCCACAAAATATCTACAACTTAAGTTGCCTAGTAAGAGGTTGGGACCAAAATACCTAGGTCCCTTCCCTATTGTCAGAATCATAAATCCAGTTACAGTGGAGTTGAAACTCCCACTACTTTTAGGGAAGATTCACCCTGTATTTCATTGCAGTTTATTAAAACCATTCAGGGGTTCTATTTTATGACCTCCCCCCAAGAAAGCACCTGGTCCCCTAGTGATAGCTGGACAAACACAATATGAAGTAAAACGTATTCCTTATTCTAGGATTTTTAAAGGAAAATTGAAATACTTAATACAGTGGAAGGGATGATCTGACAATAGGGGAAATAGTTGTTGAGCCCTTGTCATGGTCAGATCATTCTCTCCTAAGGATGGACTTCCGGACCGCTCCCCCTCACCGCAGGGAGACGGAACCGCCTAGATGGTTCCGTCCCAGGCGACTGATGGACCCTGAGAGGTTCCTGACGGAGCTTGGGCCATATCCAGAGGATCTGGTCCACGACTCGGCGGAAAATCAGGCGGCGGCTTGGGAGACAACTGCCGCCGCAGCATTGGACCGAGTCGTGCCTTTGCGGCCTCTGACCCGACGTAGATCTCGACTGGCTCCCTGGTT
>NW_015387027.1:999431-1007925 GCF_001527695.2 Protobothrops mucrosquamatus
ACACCGCTGCTGCGCGAGCTGCACTGGTTGCCAGTGGCCTTCCGGGTGCGCTTTAAGGTGTTAGTTACCACCTTTAAAGCGCTCCATGGCATCGGACCTGGGTATCTCCGAGACCGCCTTCTGCCACAGATTCCCTCCCATAGACCGGTACGCTCCCACAGAGTGGGTCTCCTCAGGGTGCCGTCGGCCAAGCAATGTCAGCTGGCGACCCCCAGGGGGAGGGCCTTCTCTGTGGGTGCCCCCACCCTCTGGAACGAACTACCCCCCGAGATCCGGATGATTCCGGATCTCCTTACTTTCCGCCACGCCCTCAAGACATGGCTTTTCCAGCAAGCGGGCCTGGCCTAGGGAGGATTTTAAATCGGGTTTATTTTAAGAACAATTTTTAAATAGCACAACTTCAAATATTTGGTTTTAATTGGTTTTATTTGGAGGGGCTGTAAATGCGTTTATGTTTTTAATATGTTGTGAGCCGCCCTGAGTCCCGTTGGGAGAAGGGCAGAATATAAATCAAATAAAATAAAAAAATAAATAAATATCCATTATCAGAGGCCACATGGGTGAAATCTAAGGATGTGAAAGCTAATAGGCTCATCTGTAAATTCTATGACAAACACCTCAAAAAGCCAAGGGGCAACCCTTAACTTATGCTTCTGTTTAAATCACAGGATTACATCTTTCTGTTAAGGGGGGGTCAGATGTCAACGCTGTGACAATGGATGTTGTCGCTCTGACAACTGAGAATCAGCAGTCATATTTACTTTTGCTTCTAACATGCCTTTTCTATTCTTTTAGAGTTCAGATGTAGAAGGGGGGATGGGGTAAATGCTTGAGAGTTTAGCTAGCCATGACAATGTAGAAGTGTGGGAACTCAAGGACATGGTCTGATTCACCAGAAGCGGTGAATGCTCCAACACTGGAAGTTTTTAAGAAGAAACTGGACAGCCATTTGTCCGAAATGGTATAGGGTTTCCTGCCTGAGCAGGGGGTTGGACTAGATGACCTCCAAGGTCCCTTCCAACTTTATCATCATCATCATCATCATCATCATCATCATCATCATCATCATCATCATCAAGTTTTGGCGGGCTGAGGGGCCGGTGAGAAAAGTCCGTGGCTTGTGTTAATTGGGGAATGTGATTTATGACAGCATTTGTGGGGTGGGAATTGCAACTTGTTACTTTGTATCTGAGGGGAGGGAATCTCAGTTTTGGGTTCAACTATGCAAGTGCCAATACTTTGTTTCCTAATAAAATCTTCTTTAAGGAAGAATTCTTGCCTTGAAGTTCTTTTACAGGTTTCATCTATTGGAACCATGACAGTTAGTGCAAACACTTAGAAAACAGCTGACTTTATATGTCTTGTCTCCTGGATACATGCTCTGAATATGAGTTGACTTTACATTGTAATCTGTGAAAAACAAATGCCATATCATTTGTTCCACAGCTGAATGTTAAAGCTGGCCAACTTAATTCTCCAAACCAAAGTAATTATAACATTTGAAATACCTCCAGATGACACCATAAAAAGTTATTAAAATTGAGTTAAAGTTAACCGCAGACATTACCAATCCCAATTATCACTCTAAAGGCAAATCTATATATGAATTATCAAGTCAGCTTTCTCCAATCAGCATCTTTCAGATTTGATGGGATTATAGTCTCCAAGAATGGGAATTGAAATCCCAACCATCTGCAGAATGTCAGTTTTAGAAGGCCAGTTTAAATTCTCATAACATGTAACACGGTTAAAAAACCTTACAGTATTTCTTCTACTAATGTACTATTACTATTATTAATATTCTTCTGAATATATACCAAAGTAAATTTTTGCATAAATACTGTATATTGTGAATTTATTTTATTATTCCTTTTCAGATTTAGTTTTCAATTTTTAGGTCAAATTTACCATAAAATGTAAATCATAATATAAACCTACTAAACTGTAAGTTTTCAACACCTTGGAATTTAAAATTACAGTTCACTTCTTTCCAATATTAGTTTTAACATTCAAGTTAAAATTCTGCTACAACTCCCATTCTATTTATTTTTCACAAACAGATGGGGTTAGCTTATAAGAAAATGTTGGTTTGGTAGCTTATACTAGAAAAAAACCCCACAATATAACGATCAGACTAGAAAAGCAGTAAAACAGAACATAAAATATAAAACTTAAATAGTAGATAATCAAAAGTAAACTGACCGTATGAAACAGCTTACTACAGTAGAATGAAGATGCTATAAAATATTAAAAGTTTGATGTTGAAATATCTGGAAAAATTAAACATCTGACTGATCTTATACTGTGTATAAATCAGTGAAAAACTCAATGAATAAATATGCGAGTTAATTGTGTCTTTCTGGAAAAAGGATTTTAAATTGGAAATCAACACTAAAAAGACAGTGGAGGGACCTTTTTGAGAAGGAACTCTGAAGACGATCTTAAAATCCAAGTAACAGTTTCTTTATATGCTCTGACTTTCATCTGTTTTATCATCATGGTATTTAGACATGATCAAGATAAAGTTAAACATACTTTAGATGTTCTTAATTTTACTGGGAGAGTTAAGTGTTCCTATTAAATTACCGGAACTTTTCCTGAAAACATGAATTCTATTTTTTTAATGGTTTTTACTACTGCTTTTTTTACTGTCAGTTTCTTTTTTCAGCTTCTTTAACCTCAATGTTCTATTGTTTCAAGATGGGAAGATGGCTGTTGCAATGTAATGTATGTATGTAAATATGTGCTTCCAATCAAGAAGGGCAATTGAACTCTAATTAAGAGTGGGGACTCTATCACTGGTCAGCTGTATGAAGGAGCACTCTAAAAACTGAGCAGTGACTAAGCCTTTTCAGTGAAATTTGCAGCTAATATTTCCATAACCTTTTTCCATTTAACTAGGACAGATGTACTTAAAAGGACATAATTTTGGCTGGATTATGGCTTTATTGTTTTTATTCAGCACTTTCCCCAAACGGCTTACATATATAGTATTATGTACTGGGATCTTTGAGGCATTGGCAAGACGAAGGTGAAAATAACAACACATTTATTGGTTAACACAGAAGCAGCTCTAACAGCCACTTAACTTCTATTTATACGGACCGCCGATAGGCGGCGGCCAATGGAATTAAAGCAGTTATTCCCACCCAAAACACAAACTTACAATTCTGCAGATAGGCAGTCTGGAGTTTAAATGGACACAACAGTTACTCATTTATAACTGATTCCAAGTAATTTACATCAATACATAACCCCCTTCTCCCTAGATAGTTCACAATTTCAAGTATTGAACATAGTCCTGCAAATACTTTGGTGGCTTCTGTGACCATTCTGAATGTTTCGGAACTGCCGGAGGTTCCAGTCTACTGGCTCCCTTGCCTGGCTGGTGGACCGGGACTCTGGGACCCGTTCACTATGGGTAGACCCGTGTCTTTTTGGCTGGTCTGGCTGAGTAGACCTGTGCCAATGTCCATTGGTGGAACAGTTTCTGCTGAGCTGGAAGTTGGGGCCATCTGCCAGTTTCAGTGGATGCAGTCTCTGCACTCAGGGGTGACTCGCTTCCTGCTATTATACCATCCATGCCACTGGGAGTCTCGCCAGCACTTTGAGACTCCAATGCAAGGCCACTGTTCCTGGTTTTGACTCTCAACCATGCTGTTCCTGGTTTTGACTCTCAACCATGTTGTGAGCCAGCGACTGGTTCGCTAGCCTCCGGCGCAATTGGTCGATGTGCCGACATAGCACTCGACCATTTTCCAGGACCACTTCATAAAAGAGTGGTCCTGACACCTTATAAACTACAGCTACCACCCACGGTGCCCCCTGACCATATTTTCGTGCCCAAACCTGGTTGCCTACTTGCAAGTTCCGAGGAGGGTTTGGCTGTGCTGTGTTCGAGGCAACTCGGTCTGGATGCAGACAGTCCAATTTGGTGGTTAAACACCATCCCCATCTGAGTTCTGCTGGGCTTCTGCCCATAGAAGTGCAGGGTGTCGTGCGTTGGCAAAGTAAAAAGTCTGCCAGCCGATGCTGCCAATCGCCGGTCATGATTCTTTTTAGCGACTCTTTGGTCATTCGAACCATGCGTTCCGCTTGGCCATTTGAAGCCGGGTGAAAGGGGGCTGAAGTGGCATGCCTGATCATGTTAACCCTCAAAAAGGACTGAAATTCCGCAGCGGTAAATTGAGTCCCGTTGTCAGAAACAATTATGTCGGGTAACCCATGTGTGGCAAAGATTCTGCACAATTCCTGGGTTTGTGTGGTTTCCCAGCATTTACTAGGGCTTGATGCATTTCGGGTCTGAATTGCTGGCAAACGTGGCAACTTTGTACTTGGACCTCAATATCCTTATTCAACTCTTGCCACCACAGGTAGCTTCTCGTGAGTGCCTTCATCCTGACTATCCCAGGATGTCCATCATGCAGAGATTCTAAGACCCTAGTCCTCAAGGAGTTTGGAACTATGACCCGAATGCAGCCTTTGTGAGCTGACAGCTTATCCTTCCTTCTACTGAAGCTGTGAAAGTCTGCCCCCAGATTAGCTTCTGGCCACCCCCTGAGCACCCAGTTCAAAATGCGACTAAGCATTTTGTCAGAGGCTGTCTCAGCAGCCACATCCCCAGCATGAAGGGGAGACTCTGGCGAGTCCTGGATTGCCAGGATGCATGCAGCAGGTGTGGGGTCTGGCTCTGAGTTTGGCAGGGACAGTCTGCTGAATGCGTCAGCATGGCCCATTTCCCTGCCGGTTTGTGAATTAGACTGTAACTATAAGTGGCAAGAAAGGTGGACCATCTCAGCATCCATGGAGATAGGATCTGAGGAGTTTGTTTGTCTGTCGTGAAGACTGTGAATGAGTGACCTTAAAGGAAATCATGAAATTTTTTGATGCCGGCCATGATGGCCAGTGCCTCTTTATCTATTTGGGCATAGTTGCATTCCACCAGTGACTGTGTCCTTGAATAATAGGCTATGGGAGATTGCTTCCCATCAGCCATTAAATGGCTCAGCATGGCTCCTATTCTGTATGGAGATGCATCACATGCAATGCTGATAGGGCAGCTTTTCATTAAAATGTGCAAGCATGGAGTGCGAAGACAACAGTGATTTGACTGCCTTGAAACTGTTCTCGTGGGTGCTCGTCCACTGCCAAGAGGCCTTCTTGTCCAAGAGCCTGTGTAAGGGCTCTGCCAATGCTGCCTTATGAGGCAGGAATGCATGGTAGAAATTGAGTAACCCCAAAAATGCCTGTAGCTCCCCCTTTGACTTTGGTCTGGGAGCCTGCTGGATAGCTTGGAACTTAGATTCAGCGGGGTGAATGCCTGCAGCATTTATGCAAAAACCAAGGAACTCTGTTGAGTCCACACCTATTTGGCATTTGTCCCTCTTAAGCTTCAGCCCTGCTTCACGGAAACGCTGAAGGACGGCTTTGAGCTGTTCTGCCAATATTTCTATTGACTCCCCAGCTATGAGGATGTCATCGAAATAAGGGCACACACCTGGGATGTTTTTGAGCATATGCTCCATCACACTCTGGAAAAGACCTGGAGCCACACTGACCCCAAACTGCAGGCGAGGAATCCTGAATACTCCCCTGTGGGTTACTATAGTTTGAGCTTGTGCCATGGTATCATCCACAGGCAGTTGCTGGTATGCCTGTGCCAAATCCAATTTGGCAAATATGCGACCTTCCTGCAATGATGCCAAGATATGGCTGACTACAGGTACCAGATATGCATGCTGTTGAAGTGCTTTATTTATAGTGCACTTATAATCCACGCATATGTGCACCTCATTGTTGGATTTAAGTGGTGTGACTATGGGAGTTTCCCACAAACTGCTATCTACTGGCTGCAGCACAGCTTGTTGCACCAGCTTGTCCAGCTCTGCATTGATTTTTGGTTTGAGGGCAAAAGGCACTCTGCGAGGCTTTATCCTGATTGGGGTTATGGTTGGATCAAGGCGAAGGGCGATTTGAGCTCCCTGGTACTTGCCTAAGCTGGGGCTGAAGACATCAGCATATTCCTGGAAAACAGTCGTCAGGTCCGCTGCTTGCGTTTTATTCATGCCAGTCACATGGATGACCAGGGCATCAAACCAGTCTAAACCAATGAGGCTTGTGTGGTGGCCTTCGACTACCATGAGGGAAGCCTCAAACTCTCTGAACTGTACTGTTAACATAGCCTCCCCTTTAACTGCTACACGGGAATTTTGAAAACCCATCAACACTAGATTTGACGGCTTGAGTTTGACTCTTTTGCTGCTGCAACTGCAGATGTAGTTAAAAGTTCTTTAGGAAACTATGGCAGGGCTGCCCTGGTGTCCAATTCCATAGAACATGAAATTCCTTGAAGCTTGATTTTAAGCCTAAGCTTTTTTTTAAGGAAGCGATGGGCTCCTGTTCTAAAAATGCTCCTTCTGCTGGAGCAAAATCCAACTCTGTTTTGCCCCAGAGCCCCTGTACCTTTCCTGGAAAATTCTTCTTGTAGAGAGTCCCTCTGGCGACCTTTACAGATACTGGCAATGTGGCCTTGTTTGCCACATACTCAGCACACTGCCGTACAGAATCTACACTCCGAGCGCCGATGTCTGCCACCACAGTCCACGCAGCTAGGGAAGGGTGCTGCCTTGTTCAGTGACTGCCGCCCTCTTTCTGGTAGCTTCTGCAGCCGGTCGACCTCATTGTTCCCGTCTGGGTTGTCGGCTCTTTCTGCGTCCTCATGGTGGACGGTTGCTGGGCTGGGAATATTCTTGTAGGGCCATAAGGCTTTGACGGCTCCCCCGGCAGCTTCTTCTGCCATTACCTCTTTCAGAGAGTCCTGGAATGTCAAGGTGTCCTTCGCAAACAGCTTCTGCTGAAAGTCCCTGTTCCATAAATCACATACCAGATGGTCTCTAAGCCTCTCTTCTAGGTCTGTGAAGTTGCAGAGCCTGGATGCCTGTCGAAGCACGGCCACAAATTCAGCAACTGAGTCTCCTGGTTGCTGCTCTCTTTGTTCGAATGCATGTCTCCATGCAATGATGGAGAGCTTAGGCTCAAATGCTCCTTGAGCTTTTTCTTGAGCTCAGGGTAGGTGACCGACTCTAGTGTAGCTGGAGTGACTAAGTTTTCAGCTATATTGAATGTCACTTGGCCACACACGCAAAGTAGCGTTGCAGCCTTTAAGCCATCTTTGCTAACTTGGCTCGCTCTTAGATAATTCTCGACTCATGAAATGTCTGAGCTCCATCTCTCAGGGTGTGACACGTCAAACTCTGACAGCTTGCTGACCTTGGCCATGGTTAGCTGTTACTGATCTCTCAATGCCTTGTGCTGCTAAGGGCTTCTGTGTTGATCCTAGGGACGGGTCCCTTAGGATGTGGTTGCCTCCAGTGTGGCTTGCTGGCAGGCAGAGAGGGGAACGAGGTTCCTACCAGGGCGCTGATGCCTGGTCTTACCCCTAGTGACTCTTGGCTCTCTCTTCCTTAGCACCACATCCCACCTTCATCGCCACTATTATGTATTGGGATCTTTGAGGCATTGATGAGGCAAAGATGAAAATAACAACACATTTATTGGTTAACACAGAAGCAGCTCCAACAGCCACTTAACTTTTACTTATATGGACCACTGATAGGTGGCAGCCAATGGAATTAAAGCAATTATTCCTGCCCAGACAGACAGGCAGTCTGGAGTTTAAATGGACACAGCAGTTACTCATTTATAACTGATTCCAAATAATTTACATCAATACATAACATATAGTATATTATCTCAATAATCTTTTCCACAGCTATAAGGCAGCCCAACAGTATTTCCATAGTACAGATGGGATTGAAAAATAGTGGTGGTGCCCAGGAGTTTCATGACTGAATGACAGAAGGTATGTGTGAACTGGATACATCAGATTGGTTTACAATAGTCTCTCATCTCCTTCCTGCATGTATCCTCTCATATCCTCTCACCTCTTGGACAAATCACTTGATTCCCCACTTGAATTATTTTTTTCCTTCTTGAATAAATATGTTTATTTGCTATATGATATATAGAAATTTTGTTAAGATCTGTTTTTATAGAGCCTTTGAACACTGAAGGAAATATATGCATCATATATGAATGTTAACTAGTATTTAAAAAGAAGGTTTGAGATATGATGATATCTGCTGTTTCATTATGGTTTCATGGGCTGATGTACCTTGCATATTGATCCTGTAAGCCAGCAGTCCCCAACCTTGCCAGCTCTGTGGACTGGATGGTTTCTTTCTTTTTTTTTTTTAAAGAAAATTTTATTAATTTTTATAATTGAACATTAAGTAATATGATGCATTTATAACACAAACATACACAAAAAAAACCAATCCAATTCAATACATTATCAGAAACGCTCAGAGGTTCCCGACCTGCCTCCGCCCTCATCCACTTACCTTTCCTTCCTACCTCTAACCCACAACCTCTCCTCCTTCCTCCTTCCCCTTCTACATCCCCCCTCTTCCTGACCACCTCAACGAGTGCAAGC
>NW_015387027.1:1009345-1013157 GCF_001527695.2 Protobothrops mucrosquamatus
AGTGAAAGTTTTCCTTTTGTTAAGAAGAAAGGAATGCTTCCGCGGCCATTTTCTTGTCACTTTCACTTATAGCAGGCAATAAAATCCCAATAAATCTTCGAGTTAAAGTCACTTTTTAACTAAAATAAAGATCCCCTGTCAGATTCCGTCTGTTTCAAAAGTTACTCACAAGCAGCTACATTGTAACAGCAGTGGCAGCAACGTCTGGCTTCGCTCCAAGGAACGAAAGCACACCGAGCTGCGGAGAAGAGGCTAGGACTCCGGGGGAGTTCTCACCTAAACCCCCCCAGAAACGCTCCTGGGGGGATTAGGGAACTCAACCCCTATGACTGGATGGTTTCATGCATGCACACACTGCTTGCTCAAATGCACTCCCCACTCTTGCATGCTCACCCATTGCTTCTATGCTCTGCTCCCCTATGGTACCAGGCCCCGGTTTGGGAGGTGGGGACTCCAGCTATAAATGGTTTACTTGGAAATGGCATAGAAGTCATAGTAATAGAGAATGGTCTTCTGCAGTTTCTGTCCATCTGCTAACAATTTATGGAGTTGGTATATTTTGAGTCCCTTCGATTAAACTGTTAAACAGGGAACCCGATATGGCTTGATGTGAACAAAGAGATAGAGTTCAGATTCTCTCTCTAGATAACACATTTATTCAGTGCTGGACAAAGGTGTGTCCTCCCATAAGGCTGGAAGAACCCTGACTGTAATTTCAAGCAAGCATATATAGGTTTCTCAGTTACATAACAGAAATATCGCTTCCACAAGATAAGGTACAGAAGTTACAAAAATATTTGTTCACGCATCTTGGTTATAAGATAAGATAAGATAACCTTTATTGTCATTTTTATACTGTGGGCACAATGGCACACATCAAAAATGAAATTTAGTTGCCCGCTTTCAAAGTGAAATACATACATGACACACACTTAAACATACTATGAACAACATATGTATCCCTACATATATGTAGCAAATAAATATTAAATATTGTCAATCCTGCAACTTCTTATCAGAGGTACCCACAACCCTAAAGACCTGCTAAGGCCTGAATTTTATTTCTGTCAACATAAAAATCAACATCAGAGTTATCAGAATCCTGATCAACAAAATGGTGTAATGTATTAGGACCCAGGAAGTGTGCCTTCTCTGTTGAGGTGACTGACCTCTAGAATAAGATCTTCCTAAAGATTCATTTGGCTCCCACCCTGCTGGCATTCTGAAAGGTCATAATGACCTGATGTTCTCCCAATCGTTGGGGTAGATTGGAAGTGTCCTCCTTATTAGAAATATTGGATATATAATAAACATGAATGTGTAAGGTTGAAGTAGGTTGGAAGCTTCCATCCCAAATTCTTGGTAATCCTTTGACAGAAAGAAATTAGCTCTACTTGCTTGCATTTGGCCTCAGTGATGTAATTGTCTCCATTTCGATTTTGATTCTATTAATTAGGTCTAGTGATATAAATGTACTTCATCCTGTTCATTACCAGGTTTCTTGACTAACAGTGAACCTGATCAGGAATTCACAAAAACAAAGAAAACACAGTGCAAGTGGATAGCGAGGGATAGCCCCAAAGGAAAAACACTGCATCAAAATGGAAGTGAAAAAATTCTCACTCTAGGAAAGATAGCAAATATCAGAATGGACTGTACAATTTTTTATTGTATGGTTGTACGTAAGAGTAGGGATTTTGAAAAATGAATAGTGAACTGAAAAAATGGAGACCAGAAGAAGGTGAGTGGCTTGGAAAGTTTATTTAAAGCTGACTTAAACCTGCTGGCTTCTTTCTATTAGATAAATCAGTGTCTGTTTTCATGGGATCTAATTAAATATTTCCTATAATAGCCCCATTTGGGGAATGTTCTGGACTGCAAAAAATGCTC
Organism: Protobothrops mucrosquamatus; assembly: GCF_001527695.2. Taxonomy (NCBI): domain Eukaryota; kingdom Metazoa; phylum Chordata; class Lepidosauria; order Squamata; family Viperidae; genus Protobothrops; species Protobothrops mucrosquamatus. The sequence continues at coordinate 1,011,236 of NW_015387027.1, forward strand.
AGAGAAATGCACAAACTTTTCTCCAGCTCACCTGAGAATAGGCTAATTCAGATTGATGTGTGAGAGAATATGGCAGTCATTGTGACAAAGGTAAAGCCCATGTAAAGACTGGCTATCTGCCTTAAAATCTAATGTGGGAGTAATGGAGTAATGGTCTGCTGCAAAATTTAAATTCAGTTGTACCTCTGCTTTATATCTGAAAACAAATGCAAATGTGAAAGACTGCCAATAAAGATCAACTTATCAGCTTGAACTTCTCTTCAGTAAGAGAACTGAAATAATATAGTGGATGTACTGTGTTGTACCATGCTTGTCCTTATTGCACAGAAATGAAATTGTATTTTCTTAATCCCATACAACACAATTTCCACTTGAGGTTAGCACTATGGGGTTCTAATGGAATTAAAAAACTGAAGAGAGGTTTATTTGGAAACTGTTGGGAATTGGGCCCCCACGAACAAGTATTTAGAAAGTACCAATGAGAATAGAAATAGAACTGCACCCAGATACATACAGTCCATAAAACTGCAGTCGGCTTCCCCTCTAATTGGTAATAAATGTAAATGTTTAGTTATGCCTGGCTGGGGAGCAATGAACAACACATCTGCCTGGCTGTTTTTTCTGCCTTCATGAGGAGTACAGCATTTATGGCATCTGTGGTTGAAAATAGGGAAACTAGATGGTAAAAGGGTTAGGATTAGGTGGGAGCAGAATTGCCTGGGTACATACTGTATTTGGAGAAGAGGGGTTGAAATGAGTGAGATAAACATCTGCAGGAAATTGAAGGAAAGAGATATGAAAATAAGGACTGAAAAATATAAAGTTGCAAGGACTATAGAAGGAATCTTCTTCCCACAAGATATAAAACAATCAGGATAGAGAAAATAACCATATTTAAGCAAGCAAACAAACAGGATTAATTTATTTATGGTACCAGCAGTTCATGGTAAGTGTAGCAGGGCTGGCTGAAAGGCTTTGCAGGAGCCTGCCCGGGGAGAAGGAAGCTTGGACAGCTGCTGCCGGTTTTGGGCATGGCGGGCATGGATCGGGCGGAAGAAAACAAAAAGGAGGAAAGAAATGGGGTGGGTGTGGTTGCTGTGGCTGTTGTCGGAGAGAGACCAGGTGAAGTCGAAGAGGGATTTGAGGTTTTAGCTGATCCCTTTCTGTGAAGGAGAGGAAAGGAGAGAGTGAGAGAGAGTGAGAAGGTGGAATTTTACTGCTTTCTTTCACAGGAGGGATATCCTGAGTGGAGGCAAGAGAGATAGTGAGGAGAGAGAATGTTGCTGGGGTTGCTAAATTCAGATTTTAACAACAATAAAGGAAAGGGGGGAGGGGTTTTGATACCAAAAAGACCTGAGACTATGAGCGACGACAGAAGAGAATAAGAGGCTGGTCGTTACTGCTTTGGAGACTAGCAGCCATCCAAACTTTGATTATTGTTACTTGTGCAAGTTATAGACATTGTGGCGAGTGCTGACTACCTTCGTTTGTGTTCCTATCGTTGCCTGGAGCCAGGGCTTTCCCAACCCTCTGTTCCGGGCCCAGTGCTCTTCAACATCGTCATCAACGATTTGGACGAGGGGATAGATGGGGAACTCATCAAATTTGCAGACGACACCAAGCTGGCAGGAATAGCCAACACTCCAGAAGACAGGCTTAAGATACAGAAGGATCTGGACAGACTTGAACACTGGGCACTATCTAACAAAATGAAATTAAGTGATGAAAAAAGCAAGGTTCTACATTTAGGCAAGAAAAACCAAATGCACAAGTACAGCATAGGTGGCACCTTGCTCAATAGTAGTAACTGTGAGAGGGACCTCGGAGTCCTAGTAGACAATCACCTAAATATGAGCCAGCAGTGTGCTGCAGCTGCCAAAAAGGCCAACACAGTGCTAGGCTGCATTAACAGAGGGATAGAA
>NW_015387027.1:1013164-1016692 GCF_001527695.2 Protobothrops mucrosquamatus
CAAGGTTCTACATTTAGGCAAGAAAAACCAAATGCACAAGTACAGCATAGGTGGCACCTTGCTCAATAGTAGTAACTGTGAGAGGGACCTCGGAGTCCTAGTAGACAATCACCTAAATATGAGCCAGCAGTGTGCTGCAGCTGCCAAAAAGGCCAACACAGTGCTAGGCTGCATTAACAGAGGGATAGAATCAAGATCATGTGAAGTGTTAATACCACTTTACAATGCCATGGTAAGGCCACACTTGGAATACTGCATCCAGTTTTGGTCACCGCGATGTAAAAAAGATGTTGAGACTCTAGAAAGAGTACAGAGAAGACCAACAAAGATGATTAGGGGACTGGAGGCTAAAGCATATAAGGAATGGCTGCTGGAATTGGGTATGTCTAGTTTAATGAAGAGAAGGACGAGGGGGGACATGATAGCAGTGTTCCAATATCTCAGGGGCTGCCACAAAGAAGAGGCAGTCTATTTTCCAAAGCACCTGAAGGCAGGACAAGAAGCAACAGGTGAAAACTAATCAAGGAGAGAAGCAACCTAGAACTAAGGAGAAACTTCCTGACAGTGAGAACAATTAACCAGTGGAACAACCTGCCTCCAGAAACGGTGAATGCTCCAACACTGGAAGTTTTTAAGAAGAGACTGGACAGCCATTTGTCCGAAATGGTATAGGGTTTCCTGCCTGAGGAGGGGGTTGGACCAGATGACCTCCAAGGTCCCTTCCAACTTTACTATTATTATTATTATTATTATTATTATTATTATTATTATTATTATTATTATTATTATTATTATTATTATTATTATTATTATTATTATTATTATTATTATTATTATTATTATTATTATTATTCATTGACTATTGCTGCTATGACTGCCTGGGGCTGTTAAACACCATCATGCTTGACTGTTGGGGCTAGGGGCTGGTCATCTTTGTTCCTGAAAGTCCCCCCCCCCTTTGACCACAAGACTCTGCCACCTCCTCACTTTGTGTGAGCTTCTCCTAGAAAAGACACTTCACTAACACCTTGAGAGCACAGCTGCAGAATGCAATGGAGTGGAGCGGGGCTGGGTGGGGCTGGGCTTTGGCGACCTCTGAGGGGGTAACACTACACAAGCAAAAACAGGAGATGTTGAAGCAGCCAAAATTTGACAGCTAATAACAAATAAGGATTGAAAAATAAATAAGGAATAGGCCAAAGGGCAATAATAGTGAAGAAAAAAGAATCAAGGATTAAAGACTAAGAATTAAGAAGCAAGTTAAGAGTTAGAACAAAAAAGTAATCAAGGAGATAAGAACATACTAGTTCTAATTGCTTGTATAGGTCTTAATTAGAACATAATTAAGCTTTCTTACACTTTTCTCAGAAATTTTTACACATTTAAAATTAGTGGTCTGAATGGATTGGTCTAGTGGTTGTGTATAATACACTGAGAAGCTTCCAGTTGCAGTTCAGGGGCTTGATATATGGAGATTTTGGACACTGATTCAGGAGTTCCTCTTGCATTTGATTAATATTAGTTTTCAGCTATGATTGCAGTACTGTTAATGTCTGGGTGGGAAGTCACATAGCACAGTGATGTGGTGATTAGGAGCCAGCCGTTCCTTTTGGCTAAACCAATTTCACAGGTGATAAACAGCATCAAACTTTATTTGAAAATAAAAACTAAAATGTAATCCCCTTTTTAACTTTCAATATGAAGATACAAACATTTGGTGCAGAAGATGATAAGATGAGCTGCTCCAGATCATGGTGATACAGAAGCTTGCATTTTAGCTAAACAAGAAAAAGCCAAAAGATAATAAAATGCTCCCGACAGATCACATGGTGGTGGTGCTCCCATAAAAATGGTTATAGCTCAAAGTCTCTGAAAGAGAATAGAGAATAGGTGTAAGGACCCGCCTCAGTCAGTCCTCCCAAGAAAGCAGAACTCTTGAAATGGTATCATTTCAAAAGGAACTTTTATTGGGAGATGTTGACAGCAGGAATAGAAGGCAGGATCTGAGAGTTTCCCATGCAAATCAAGTAGTCCAAAGTGTTCATAGTAACCCCACCCCAACTGTCCATCCAGATGATTCAAACAGGCCAATCCTCAGGTGTGAAATCATCATGGGAACAGAGCAATAAGGTGCTGCTTCCAAGGCTGTTAGGTGTCTGCACCATTCCTTCCGCACCTGGAGATAAGGCAGATGGCCGGAGGCACATTCCAGTCTCACCCCGTTAGAGAAACATCGAAGAGGATAGAGCAAGAGACAGAGCAAAGGAAATACACATCAGCACCCCAAAGCTTCTCCCCATGAGAATGGCAGAACCCAAAAGGAATAAGAAATCCCATGCCCATAGAAAGATAGGATTCTGCGGTAGGTTTCAAAATGATTCTAAAAGAAAACTGCATCATCATGCACATAGCCTGAAATATGGATGAAGGCTAAAATTTAAACATTCAGTTTCATAAATTATACAGAGACATAAAGAATATGATACTTGCTCAACACAGAAAACAGACATCTAGTGCAAATTCCTGTCTATACATTTTACCTATTTTTATAGACATAGGAAGCAAATAATCTCTTCATTAGATTTTCTTGAATATTCCATCCTCTTGGAGGTTTCAAAGCTTTTATCAAATATTTTTGTGGAGAGAGAAATTTCTTTTCCTGGACCTTTTCACGCATTTTTAAATGACCAAATCTTTTTTTGGCGGGGAGGTGGAGTAATGTGAGTGTGTATATGACAGATAGCCACTTCTCACTCATGGGCTTATGGATTGTGAGAGTCAATCTTTCATCTGGCACATACTTTCACCTCTAACATTGCCACCTTTCCAACAGGCTTTAAAGGACTGGCCCTTTCTTTGGGCATTAGCAAACATCATAACATCACTCACATTAGCAACCCATTGCAATGAGGTCCAATGACATAGCAGTTCCAGTAAGGACAGCTATAGGCCAATGGCAAATCAATCAGGTCCAGTCCCAATTTTTTATACCCTTTCCCATCGCTTGAAACATCTCAGTCATTTGTTTAATAGTTCCGGACATCAAGTCCTGCAGTTCTCTACTAGAAGGCAGTGGGGGTGAAGAAGATGGCAGAGGTGGCGGGTGGGAAATTTTAGAAGTTTGTTGAGGTGTCTGAGACATCGGAGATACAGTCGGTTTTAAAGTCGAAGGCGCAGTTTTTCTCAAAGCCATATTAGCAATCAGATTCCAATTATAATAAAGTCTTGTAAGCAATTCAACCAGAGCAAGTAATACGCCGGTTAAAAGTAGCAAAAGTTCCAAACCGGAAATCACTTTCACTTCTTGCTGAAAAAGTATCAATCCAACACCATTTTAAGTTCACTTTCCCTCAAACCATCTCAAGTACGGGGAAGAACTTAGTATCCAAGTTAGAGTAAAGTCCCAAATAAAAAGCAAACTTCCAGGGTCGGTTCGTCTGCTTCCAAGAAAAACTCACAGTTCACTTTAAGTTGCAGCGGAGGCGGCGGCTTCTAGCTTCGCCAAAGCGAAGGCGTCCTGGATCGCGG
>NW_015387027.1:1017221-1020094 GCF_001527695.2 Protobothrops mucrosquamatus
TAGTATCCAAGTTAGAGTAAAGTCCCAAATAAAAAGCAAACTTCCAGGGTCGGTTCGTCTGCTTCCAAGAAAAACTCACAGTTCACTTTAAGTTGCAGCGGAGGCGGCGGCTTCTAGCTTCGCCAAAGCGAAGGCGTCCTGGATCGCGGAGAAGCCTCAGGGCTCCGGAGGAGTTCTCACCTACATCGTCCACATGGGAAGACTCGGGAACTCAACTCCTACCCCGGGCAGCTCACCTAACCCCTTATGCCCAGGGGAAAGGTATCAAGCCGTTTGACAGATGATGCTACCTGTCAAAACGGCTTTTACGCAAAAACAGGCGGAAGGCAGCAACAGCTGCATCCGATGAAGTCGCCTGCCACCGGAAGTCTCCTTAAATAGTATTATACCTGTATTGGAATAGACCTAGAAAAATGCCCAGCCTAGGAGAGTCCAGCTCATAAAATGAAGAGTATTAATAAAGTAACCTTTTTTATGTGTAGGATTGGCCAGTGCCCTGATCTAAAAGCAAGTGGTATCACAAGCTACAAAAGGAGGCATAACAATTCTCTCTATGAACCAAAGCCTGTGGCTACTGTGTCTCATCGAGAATGTTTCACTCCTAACCTCCACAGATGAGTTTTTTATGGTTTCATGCAAGAAGAGTGATCATGCCTGTATTCTCTACTGGCTGAAATAATTGGAAACACCATTATTTTTTCACAGAATTTGTTCACAGAGCAAATCCTAGTGCTATCTTGCAACAGGATCCAAAACAGCCACTGCACTTTCTGACATCCGCACTTTAAAAATGGCTCTGATCAATATATATTTCTATGTCATACTTAAACTGTTTTTTGTTTTCATTATTAAGTCGAATAGGAGCAATCTTCCCAGCTTTTAAAGTAAAAAAGAAGGGGGGGGGAAAGCATGTAAGAAAAAGAGCAGGTGCTGGGGATATTGGATAAAGACAAGCAAAAATAAGTAAATAAGATATTCATCAGTTCTCAGATTATGAGGTCAAAAACAACCTTAAGCATACTGCAAGCAAATCCAAATATTCCAACCTTGATTCCCCCCAGTTTTAATCAAGTAACAGACGCTCTATAGTCTTTTAAAACAGTAGGTGATGTTATAATGCAGCATAGGAATTGTTCGGCACCAAGGAGAGCAGCAGGAACAAGTAATGTCCAGTAATTATTGCAGCATATTACAACAAAAGGATGCTGTAAATATAGCCTGTAAAACTTGCAGAAGACAATAATATCTTCTCCCCTCAGCAGACATATTAGGTTAATTTTCCTATCTCTGCAAGCATTAACACCATCCATTAAGGCATCAGATATTGATATATTGCCAACCTAAGGCTAGGAACATGCACACATTTCTTTTGTTCTATAGAAATCTCTGCCTTCCTACATAATGTCATGGCATATTTGGGGCACTTATCTGCAAAACTGGTTATGATGTTTTGCAATGCAATTCCAAATAATAGTTGTGCATCACAGGAGCATTATTATCTGTAAGAAACTAAATTGCACATAATGTTCCTGTTCCAAAAACAATTAACTTAATTGCAGATTGCCTTGTGAATCCAGTCACTGTGGGGGTGCTATTTGTTTTGTTATTTTAGTGATCTGACAATTATATTTTCAAACCTACTGTGTTTAGAACACTTACTTGCTGCAGTGACTTCAATTCTTGCATTAGAAGTAATAAACCAAAATAGGGAATCTGCAACCCTCTAAATGCTTAAATACAAGCTAATATGGCCAGAAGTGAGGGAATTTAGGAATTATAATTCAGCCAGAGCTGGAACATAACCATATTTCTGTTTATTATACAAGGACATGATATTAATATGGTCCAGAATCATGAGATGTCAGCTCCAGATTATGTCACTGAAATTTATTTTGGAGTAAAATTATTGTGAATTTATCGACTGACCAACTCAAAGTGACTCTGGATGGTGAACATTTACAAATACATCCACTATGGTTTAAAAATGATAGAAGACAATCAATCAGGGACTAAAATAATACACACTGAAGTAAACATTCTTAAAGGTGCATGCTACTGTGGAAAACAAAAATATTGGCTATTGTTCGTCTATGCAAGGTTTAGGCTCAGGTGAACTAAATCAGGCCTCATGGAAAAAGTATTGAACCAAAGTCTGTGCTATGCAGTCCAGGGGAACTATTTGTAATCTAAACTGCAATTGTACTTTACTTAATATGATTTTGCTAAGCTTGTTTGTTTTCAAATATATTTAGAACATAAGGACTGGAACTGTGAGAAATGGGGAACTGAAAGTAGCTGATGGGTGCGGGTTCTGATGTACTTGGGTATATTCTGCTTGCAAAACGGACGCCATAAAATCCTTAGCTTTCTTAATCGAATTAATTCTGTAGCGCCTGCCAGCCAGTGTTACGACTATGCCCACAGGTATATCCCATCTGAAAATTATTTGTCTATTCTTAAGCTCCTGTGTCAAAAAAGCATAGTCCCGGCGCGCTCTAAGTATTTTCGCTGGAATTTCTTTCAAGAGAATAATGTCTTGGTTTAAAATCTTAAATCTTTGTTGATAAAAAAGCTGCATTATTTCATTTCGTCTCGACACCAAGCTGGCAGGAATAGCCAACACTCCAGAAGACAGGCTTAAGATACAGAAGGATCTGGACAGACTTGAACACTGGATGGATGCTAAAATGCAAGATAGATTTGATCAAGTATTACAGCAACAACAGGATTTATCACAGAAGCATGAGGATTTTTGTTTGAATGTGGCAACTGCTTTTCAAGATTTGGCTAAATACGTAGATGCGGTGGCGGAAAGAGTTGAAGAGAATGAACAAAGAGCAGAAGTAAGTGACCATAGGCTTGAACTTGTAGAG
>NW_015387027.1:1023328-1026396 GCF_001527695.2 Protobothrops mucrosquamatus
GGTTATTAAGGCCTTTTGGATTAAATTGTGGTGGAACTTGCAACAAATATTTAAAAGAAGGATTATTTTTTTGCCTCACCTGTTCCTCCTAGGTATTACACATAATTTGGATGTAAAAGAAACTAATTTGATGTTGTACTGTTTAACTGCTGCCCGTTTGTTGATAGCTCAAAATTGGAAGAGTAAAATTTTACCTACAGTGGAAGATTGGAGATTGAAAGTTTCGCACCTTGCTGAAATGGCAAAGATTTCAGCTTATTTGAAGAATCACTCAAATGAACAATTTTTATCTATATGGAGAAGATGGATTGTTTATATTCAAAAGAAGCATAGAATAGTGGAATATAATTTAGGTTTTTAATTAACTGGTTTTTTTTTCTTTTTTTTAATATATATATTTCACTTATTTATGTAAAATTTATATATCTTGTGGAGTTAGAGATATTAATAATTGTTTACTTATATTTGAATATTATCCTGGGATTAGGTTTGGGAAGTCTCGGGGGGTGGGTGGGTGGGGGATGTGGGTGTTTTGTATATTATATTGTGTTATATTTGTGATGTCTTTTTTATGATGAAAATAATAAAAATTTTATTGAAAAAAAAAATACTATTTAAAATATTACCAAGAGGAAAAAATACTACTATTATTACTAAAATACTGCAAATAGCAATAGCAATAGCACTTAGACATATACCGCTTCACAGTGCTTTACAATCCTTTAAGCGGTTTACAGAGTCAGCATATTGCCCACAACAGTCTGGATCCTCATTTTACCAACCTTGGAAGGATGGAAGGCTGAGTCAACCTTGAGCTGGTGAGGATTGAACCCATGGCAGTCAGCAGAATTAGCCTGCAACACTGCATTCTAATCACTGCACCACCACAGCTCTTATTATACAATCATGAGTTCATTTTAAGAAGTGGCTGTTTACTCTTAAATGTGAAAGGGCATACATGATGAGGGATAAGCTTTCTGCACATGCTCTACCTTAATGTGATACACCTTTATTTTAAACCTACTTCTTCAAAGAAACAACCTGGTCAGTGCTTAAATTAGCAAAAATAATCAGTACTTGAATTAACAAAATATAGATTATTAAAGTAGCCTTATATTTAGCTAGTTCATAATTAATGTAGGAACTAAAAAATAACATTTGGAAAGTTACCCCCTCTTTCTATAAGCTGAATGTTGAAAATAGATTCACTATAATTTTATTTCTTTTTCTCTATTATTATACATATATGTATTTATATGTATTTATATGAATTTAATCTCTTTTACTCGTGAGATCTTGCAATGAAATAAGACACAATAAAATATAGACAATAAAATAACAGTATGCTAGAAAGATCATAAATCAGAAGAACAATAGGAAACAAACAATAACACAATATATATTAGCTGTATATAACAAGCTAATTAAATCCAATTCCAGATGGTGCATAAGTCCAAAGGCCCTCTGGAAGAGTACAGTCTTTGCAACTTTCCAAGAGTCTATCACAGATGGGTGGGGTAAGATGAGATGAGGGAAAGGCAGGGGACAGCCTGGCCTCCAGAGGGAGACTGTTCCAATGTGGGGGTACCACAGTTGAAAAACAGGGTTTTCTGGATTTGTTCCTCTCTCCTTCTGAAACTGAACTACGTACGTGTTAGATGAGTTAACACTGACTGGAGTAATCATAGTCATAAACTATATGATTATAGTTAAAGAAAGAGAAACAGGAAGTCATCAGATAGGTTGCTGATAAATGCCAATTGCCAATTTGTATGCATTCATGAAAAATATTTCAAATATTTACCTTAACTGCAGAGGCAGAGATGCAGTACTCAGGGACCTGTTATACTTTGCATTCTCTTTTTTTTTTTTTAATTTTTATTACTTTTTCAATTAAAAACAAAAACATAGATCTTTTATCACAATATCAACCAAAGAAAATAACACTAATCACTACATTCACGGACGTGTCCGGTGTCCCCCCAACCGCACCACCCTCTTCCACTTACCACACCTTCCTCCTCCCAACCTACCACCACTCCTCCTTCCTCCCTCTTTCCTACATCCCTTCCTCACTCAACCATCCCGTCTTGTGCAGTTGGGGGTTCACCGGACACCTCCTTAAAAAAAAATAAATACATATATGTACATATAAATCTGTAATACAAACCTATCCCTTACCCCCCTCCCCCCCCAGGACTTCCCAAAGCTAATCTAGGAAATAAACACACAATAATCAAATTCTATCCCTAACTATTCATTGTTACTATACACTAGTATAAACTTACTGTGACTCTAAAATAACATTAAGATGCATACAATTTTTTTTTTAAATATATCAATATTTGTTATACATATTTTTATTTAAAATTTTAATCAAAAGCTACATGATAATTTTTCAGTTCATACTTTCTCTGAATATAATCTATCCATCTTCTCCATATTGAGATAAATTTCTCCTGAGAGTGATCCTTCAGGTACGCGGATATTTTTGCCATCTCTGCAAAATATGATATTTTCTGTCTCCAATCATCCATAGTTGGTAACATCTTTTTTTTCCAATTTTGAGCAACTAAGGTCCTTGGTGCTGTTATACAGTACAACATCAATTTCATTTCTTTTTGATCCAGATTGTCCATAATACCCAATAAAAATAACTGCGGTGTAAATTTTATCTTTTTCTTAAAAATCTGTTGAATATTCCACCAGATCTTAATCCAAAAGGCTTTAACATCCCTACATGTCCACCAAATATGATAATAAGTAGCGTCCATACTACCACATCTCCAACATTTTGGTTGCAAATTCGGATACACGCAAGACAATTTTTGAGGGTCCAAATGCCATCTGTAAAACATTTTATAAAATTTTTTCCCTTAGATTCTGTGCTTGGGTGAACTTGACATTTCTTACCCAAATTATTTCCCAAGTTTCTAACTTTATTGGTTCTTGAATATTTTGAGCCCATTTAATCATACAATCTTTAACCAATTCTGTTTCCGAATCAAGTTCTATCAAAACACTATATATTCTCCTAATATGGGCTCTACTTTGATCTTTAATCTGTT